>NC_142601.1:41228696-41523857 GCF_041222555.1 Hakea prostrata | reverse complement strand
TAGTAGTCCTAGGACAGATGCTTGCAAAGGACACTCTCTCTCTTCTAAACCATACTTACCATACACAAGTATCAATACAACATCCCAATATGGTAACTTCATATATGTGAAAGAAATCAATAATTACAATCAACTTCAGAATATAATCGGTAAGTAAATCATACATGAGTCAATTTAATATAAACAAGTAATGCTACCGATATCAAGACACATCACAGAAATATATAAACATTATAAGAATCTATCAGAAGAAATAAATTAACAAGATTCAAATATAGAAACTAAGTTAGGTAATTTGTGTTGTTAAAGAAGTAAACTAATTTTATACCTTTATAATTTAAAAAGGAATCCAAGAAATCAAGTAAGATCTTGACAAACTTGAGAAGAAGGTCCTAAACAAGTGTATACAACATAATAGGGAAAGATCCTAATTAAAGATATCAAAACATCCAAAATGCACTAAATCCGGGAGTTGTCGTACTCATTGGTCGATTGATTGGTCTATCGTCCCAAACACCAACCGCTCACCAATGGAGACATGGCTCACAAAATCGTAGTTTTAAGAATAAAGAACCGAATTTGGTGGTTCAAAAGGGTACTAAACACAAAACTACATTGGTAGTATCCAACATATAGGAGGACCTCAAAACACTAATCGAACCTGCTCCTAAGTTGCAAATTAGGAAACAAAAAATTACCAAATTAGATCAATCATGTTTCAAAAGAATTCCAAGATAGAAACTCATAGACAAGAACAATAGAGAATGAATCATTGATTCAGTTAAAGATATCAAGGAAGGCATACTAGATCTTCAAGAAAATAGATCTAAGAACATAAATCTAAATAAGGAAACAAAACCTACCATAGATGTAACTCCATGATTCTTGAAGAAAGCAG
This sequence comes from Hakea prostrata, assembly GCF_041222555.1. NCBI lineage: Eukaryota > Viridiplantae > Streptophyta > Magnoliopsida > Proteales > Proteaceae > Hakea > Hakea prostrata. Next base: position 41,522,959 of record NC_142601.1, on the reverse strand, counting down.
GTATGGTAGAAGAGAAACAACTAGAGATTGATAGATCATGGATCAGTAAAAGAGAAACAGCACTGACTACTAACATGATCAATATAGTAGATCTAAGAAGATCAGAATCTAAATCAAAAGATGAACAAAGATAAGATCTGATTTGATTATGATTCCTTTAAAAGCTTGCAATGATCATGGATAAGATCTACCCATTAGCCATTAATCCTTAGGAAGATCATGAGAGACAAGTTCATAGATGTTTGCAACAAAGAATGCAGATCTCCTCTACTGTCTCAACTCAAAAAGGAAAGAAATCAAGGATAAAGAAGAAGAAGAGAGTGTAAACATACCTTTGTGTAAGAACAAGAGTTTTGACGAAGATCCTCAAGATAAATACCAAGGACGCAAGGGAGATGATTCATGAGGTTCTTTGTCTGCTCCAAAGAGTTTGGAGGCGTAAAATATGAAGTAGACTCGAGATTGGACTTAAATAGAGCAAGCAAGACCTAATTACCAAAGAGAACCCATTGATCGAGTGGATTGGTCGACGGTCCACGATCAATGAGTCGACCGATCTGGTCAAAGAATCTAAACAGGAATTGAAGGCCCAGATCAAATCCAACCCTAAAGGGGTTTTGCACACATATCAAGTGACTTTACCTAATAGGTAGAAATGCCTTTAAACCATGATAGAGAGCACTCAAGTCCATCAACTAATCGGATCTTCATCAAGATGTGCTCCATAAATAGAACCTCATCATCAAACATTAAGCACTGTCCCCCCTCTTTTTCTTCTACCGTCTTCTCTTTACTTTTCACTAGACCTACAAATAACAAAGTCCGGGTCAAGGTTAGGGCTTGGTTTCACACAAATACTTAATTTCCATGTGTTTAGACCCCGTGATACCCTTATTGTTATTAATAAATAACATAGCAAAACTATTATCACAAAGACAACCGGATAGGTCTATCCACAAAATAAAAAACACATCAATTATTTAATAGTCAAATACTTAATTTCCATATGTTGACCCTATGATACCATCACATCCACCCGGCTGGTACCCTATCTGGCATACCCGAGTGTGTGATCCACAATCCACAAGATCAAGTATCTAGTAAAATCAACCTCCCACATTCACAACAATATAATCAAGAACAAGACTAAATCAAGGTTAACAATATTATTCAAATGAATCAAGTAAAGTAATGAGATAATCATCGAGTGCGGAAATGATACCAATAGATATATAAAATCAAATATAGAGTGAGGCGGAATCTCACTCCACAAGTACAGCGGAATGTAGATCGAAAGTCAAAGGAAATTACAACTGGTTCTAAAGACAAGAAAGAAAGATATAATCTAACTAAGCTAAAGTCTATTCTAATTTGTAAAGAACGTCTTCATAGACATAGACCTCATCAATCACGCTCGACGCTCCCACTCCACAGTAGGGCTAATCTTGGTAACAAGTGAGACCACTCGAGGAATCCTCAATGTAATCTTCATAGTTGCCAACACCTTGCGTATGGTATGCTTCTTCATATTGCGCTTCATAGTCATCAAGGCCTACAAAATAATCTAACAAAAGATGTTGTACAAAAAGGAGTGAGTTTCAAAAGAAACCAAGTAAGGCAAGTTATTCCATAATAGCATAAATAACATGATAACATAAACAAAACATAATGTGATATGATATGAGACAGACAATGCATGTATGAGTCTAACTCTATGTATGCTGGTCTCTATAGGTAGACATGCTTTAAGTCATTGCACCATACTTCTTTAGGTAGGTCTCAATCCCCTAACTCATCCTCTGGGTTGGCATGGTAGAGGGTCCTTCATCCCTCTTGGACAATCCATGGCTAAGGGGTTAAGTCACCTCTCTCTCACATCACCGATTGGTCTAAGTATTGGCGCATGTCAGGGTAAAGCCTAGCCCAATGCAAGTCATCTACTTAGTTACATCAACTCAGATCCAGATACGTCCATTCCTCCCCTCTCGGGATCCTTTCCGGTATCCTTCACACTAGAGTCAGCGTATCCGACTCTCTCAAATACGGACTCATCAACCCTATAGGTCATCCACATATAGTAAACGGGAAGCTCTCATGTCCTCTCACGGGTTGGTTACCGGTCTTGAACGCCCATGAGCCCAAGTCTATCCATATGCAACTCTACCCATAAATGGCCCCCACAATGTGATTCATGTCCCCTCACGGATATAACTCACCGGTCTTGAGCGCCCATGAATCCCCATTGCTACCACGGGTCGTTCGGTCTCAATACCCTTCCGAATCGGGTCTGATATAATAGGGGAATATCCTAGCCAAACACTGCTAGACAAGTCCTAGGTATGAAAACCAATAATCCGGGGAAAGTGTCAAAGGGCAACATTGGAAATATCCCATACTACTCCCAATGAGGTCCAAGGACAGAAATGTCAAAAGGACATTCCCCAATCCCAAATCATACCTAAACAATCACAATCATAATTCAGTCATATCATCCACGACAGATATCTCATCATATGAAAGAGTATAATAAGACAAGATCAAATAAATAAGAAACATACATGAATAAGTATTCATACATGATCCAAGTACATAAAGTAAATAAGGTAATAAGATCCTAATGTACTTGCAGCATTCATATCATAATAGAAACTAACATAACAGTAGCAAATCTAAGTACTTCCCAAATTAGAAACTAAATCTATGCAATCTATGTTAATATGGTAACAACTTTCCTTACCTTAAATAGATTTGAATCCAAAGTTAGCAAATAAACCCTAGAATAGCATCACACAATCATTAGGAAGTAGTCCTAAAAGAATAAGCATCAATCGAATCGAAACGGACGAAGAAATCCAATTTTGTTCTTGCGGGTTGATTGGTTGGGTTGACTGAGTCGATCGACCCAGCGATCTGCCAAGAGCAAATCCGACCAAAAAAGAGAATCTTGATCCGAAACCTATGCTACACAATCCGGAATGCGACGAAACTTGGAGAGAATGTCTAACACAATAGTCTAAGACTAAAAAGCATAATTTAGACATCAAACAACCATTAAAACCATTACTTACTAATTTGAAATCATAGTTTCTATTTTGGTAAAAATCATGGTTTTCATTGGAAACATGCTATGAATGAAAGAGATGAACTAGAGATGATAAGGTCTCATTCTAGTACAAGAACACATAGTAAATCAGAGGTATGAATAATCATGGAGAAGCATCTATAATGCTAGAATAAATCAAAATAAGAATATGATCATAGTTTAAGAAGAAATCATAAAAATCATGTTAAGAATGAATGAGATGATCATGGCATAAGAGAATGAAAAGAGATTGTAAAGATATGACTACAAGGTTGCAGCATCTTCATCATAATCTCAGTTCAAAGATGAGAGTGATCATGGAAAGGAATGAATCAAGAACACAAAAGATTGAATACTAACCTTTGATTGAAGAACAAGAGAGAGAACTAGCAAGTTTGCAAGATTAGATCTTCTTCTACACTTTTGGAGGCTTGGAGATGGTTTCCCTTCGTTCTCTAAGTGTTTTGGAGGCTAGGGATACTAAAATCACGAAGTCATGGGGTATATATAGTAACATAACCTAAACAGAAGATTTCGCTCGAGTTCAAGCATCTTTGGGTCGATTGGTTGGGTCGAGCTGACCCAGTCGACCCATGTAGACCAACAAATCCAAAGTCAGGGATTTGAGGGTCTTCCACTACTCGGAATCAAACGAAACTTTAAACACATATTCTATAACTTACCTAGCATGGAAAAATGGCTTTAAATCATATCCCACCAAGCTCTATGGTCATCAACCAATCTTCTCTTCATCAAGGCGTAGTCTCTTTTCTATATCCAACATTGTCTTCAAGTATGGGGCATCATCTTCAATCTCCATAGGTTCGGAGTCGAACACTATATCTTCTACCGATATGGCCCATAGTTGACTTTCACTTCTACTTTGGGTCTTCGGACCTACAGACAAAAGAGTATCCGGGTTAAGGTTAGGGTCGGGTTTCACATTCCCCCCTCCTTAAAAGAAATTTGTTCCTCGAAATTGAAAGCATACCTGAACATCCAAAAAGATGAGGAAACTTCTCCTTCATGTCTTCTTCCTTCTCCCAAGACGCTTCTTTAGGGGTATGGTTCTTCCACTGAATCTTCACCAAATAAATAGTTCGATTCCTTAATTGCTTGTCCTTTCTATACAGGATTTTTGTCGGTTCTTCCTTATAAGATAGATCAGCACAAAGTCCTTCAGGTTCTTGCTGTAGTATGTGATCCGGGTTCTCAACATACTTTTGAAGCATCGAAACATTAAATACATTATGAGTCTCAGCTAGTGACGGAGGTAAAGCCAAATGGTAAGCAACAGATCCAATCCTTTCAAGAATCTCATAAGGTCCAATGTAACAAGGACTAAGCTTTCCTTCAACATTAAACCTCCTTACACCCTTCATAGGCGATACCTTTAGGAAAACGTTCTCGCCAACTTGAAATTCCAAATCTGATCTTCTTCTATCAGCATATGATTTTTGTCTTGAGTGAGCAGCCTTAATCCTTTCTCTTATCATATCTACCATCGCACTTGTAGCTTCAATCATTTCTGGACCTAACACTTTCCTTTCTCCAGTTACAGTCCAATACAGAGGTGTCCTACAAGTGTTTCCATATAAAGCTTTAAATGGACCATGCCTATCGTCGATTGATAACTGTTATTATAGGCAAACTCAACCAAAGCTAAATGTTCATCCCAATTACCACTCATATCAACAACAAGATCTAAGCATATCTTCCAAAATTCAAATTGTCCGCTTAGATTGTCCATCAGACTGAGGATGATGAGCAGTACTCAAATTCAATTGGGTTCCCAAAGCTTTCTGCAAACTATTCCAAAATCCTGAAGTAAACCTAGGGTCCCGATCAGACACAATACTCACAGGCACTCCGTGCAGACGAACAACATTGTCCACATAAAGTCTAGCTAACTTATCCATAGTGTGAGTGATCTTCATAGGAATAAAGTGGGCTGATTTGGTCAACCTATGAACAATTACCCACACAATGTCATTACCTCTACTTGTTCGAAGAAAGCTAGTCACGAAGTCCATAGTAATGTTCTCCCATTTCCAACCAGGTAAGGGTAGGGGCTGCAATAATCCAGACGGAGGTTGTCGAACAGCTTTAACACGTTGACAAGTCTCGCACTTAGCTACAAAATCTTCAACATCAGCCTTCAATCCAATCCACCAAAAATGTTCTTTCAAATCCTTATACATCTCAGTACCTCCTGGATGTACGGTAAAGATCGACTGGTGTGCTTCCTTCAAAATTTCCTTTTTAACATCTTCAACTACAGGCACACAAAGTCTTCCTCTAAACAATAAGGCGCCATCCATAGATATACTAAAATCAGGGTCCAAATCAGAATTTAAAGAAATCTTCTCTATTTTCTCTTTCAATTCCGGATCCGAATCTTGCAAGGCAACAATTCGATCCCTAAGGGTGGATCTTGCTGTCATGGCTGAAAGCACAACATCTGAACTTTGCGAAACAACTTCCAATTCAAAATCTGAAATTGACTTCAACAACGACTTGCTCAAAGCATTCAAATCTAGTTCCTTCTTGTTATTTTTTCTACTAAGAGCATCCGCAACAACATTTGCTTTACCAGGGTGATACTGGATATCACAGTCATAATCAGAGACTAATTCCAACCATCTTCTTTGTCTCATATTTAACTCCTTTTGGGTAAAGAAGTACTTTAACCTTTTATGATCTGTGAAAATAGCAATCTTCTCACCATATAAGTAATGTCTCCAAATCTTTAGGGCAAAAACAACGACTGCAAGTTCTAAATCATGAGTGGGATAATTCTGCTCATATTCTTTCAATTGCCTTGAAGCATAAGCTATCACCTTCCCATGTTGCATTAAAACACAACCTAAACCAATCTTAGACGCATCGGTATAGACTGTCAGACCACCGGAATTATCGGGTATTGTCAAAACCAGGGCGCTTGTCAATCTATCCTTCAATTCTTGAAAATTCTTCTCACATGCGTCAGACCAAACAAACTTTTCCTCCTTCCTAGTTAGCTTAGTCATAGGAGCAGCCAACTTATAAAATGTCTCAATAAATCTCTTGTAATAACCAGCCAAACCTAAGAAACTTCTTATTTTTGACACAGTCTTCGGTCTTTTCCACTCGGCAATTGTCTTAATCTTGTCGGGATCGACATGAATACCTTCGGCTGAAACAACATGACCAAGAAATACCACTCTTGGAAGCCAAAAATCACACTTATTAAACTTGGCATACAACTTCTTCTCTCTTAGTCTTTGCAAAGTAATACCAAGATGCTTCCTATGCTCTTCTTCGTTCTTTGAGTAAATCAAAATGTCATCGATAAAGACAATAACAAACTTATCTAAAACATCATGAAATACTCGATTCATCAAGTCCATAAACATAGCAGGAACATTAGTCAAACCGAAGGGCATGACTTTAAACTCAAAATGACCATATCTTGTCCTAAAAGCTGTGTTATAAATATCACAAGCTTTCACCTTCAACTGATGATATCTGGATCTCAAATCAATGTTCGAGAACATTGCTGCACCTCTTTAAGCGCCGATTGCGAAAAGATCATCAATCCGAGGCAGCGGATACCTATTCTTGATGGTCAATTTGTTCAACTCACGGTAATCAATGCACATACGCATACTACCATCCTTCTTCTTAACAAACAAAACTAGGGCTCCCCAAGGTGATTCACTAGGCTGTATATAACCTTTATCTGAGAGTTCATTCAGCTGGTCTTGTAGTTCTTTCAACTCGGTAGGCGCCATTCTATATGGAGCTTTAGATACCGGAGCGGCTCCTGGAATTAATTCAATCGAAAATTCCAATTCTCTATCCGGAGGTAATCCTGATAAATCATCCGGAAAGACATCCTTAAAATCACAAACAACTTCAACTTCTTCAAGCTTCTTCTTCACTTCCTTGACTTCACTTTCAGCTGTAGCACTTTCCACTAGTGCACAAACTTGCATCAAAGTAGACAAAGTCTTCTTGCTAACTCTTCCTTTATCACCTTGAAACTCAAAGGCTGAATTACTACTAATCTGAAATTGAATTTTCCTTGAAGAACAAACAATTACAGCCTTATGGGCTGTCAACCAATCAATTCCAAGAATAACATCAAAATCTTTCATGTCAAGAATCACTAAATCGCTTTCAATTTCTTCTCACAAATCAAAATGGGACAATCTTCTATCACTTTATCTAGTTTCACAGTTGATCTAATAGGAGTACTAATCATTAAACAACTAGACAAATTCTTAGGTAACAAATCAATCTTCCTAATGAATGAGGGCGAGATGAATGAATGAGATGCACCCGTATCAAACAATACAAATGCAGGAATAAAAGCAATTAACAAAGTACCTGTCACAACTTCATGACTTGCATCTTGTTCAGTACCAGATATACTAAACACTTTTCCAGGCACAGGGGCAGGTACACTCTTCGCTACAGGAACATAGGGCTGATTAGGCTTCTTGGGACAAGTTACGTGCAAAATGACCAGGCTGCTTACAAACAAAACAAACCGGCTGCCCAACTTAAGGTGCTACCACTGGAGGCTTCTAACCCATAGGTCTAGGGTTCACACTCACTGGCCTAGCATTTGGAACATTCACAATTGGTCTGTTCCCACTAAATTGACACTGCTGTCCGGCCGTTGCAAAACTAGAGTTTTGGCCTACACTTCTAGGCTGAAAATTTGAAACAGGATACGGTGTAGGTCTAGTGAACCTTCTCTCCGTACGGTCAACCAAACCAGTGTTCCTTGGCTGCCACGTCCTTTGCACACGCGCACTTTCCTTCTCAGTTTCTTCAATCTTCTTTGAAACTTGAACTACCTAAGCGTAGCTCTTAATTGAAATCACAGTAAGATAAGCCTTGATTGCAGGACGCAATCCCTTGAAAATTTTCTTTGCCTTGGCACGATCAGGTCTCACAGAATCCAGGGCAAAGTAAAATATCTCTTCAAACTTCTGTTGGTATTCCAACATAGACAAAGGTCCTTGCGTAAGGGCCATGAACTCAGCTTCCTTAGCATCAGTCACTGCTTCAGGGAAATAGTTCTTACAAAAAGCATCCCTTGAAAACTTCCCAAGTCCACCAACATGCAAGGTTTCCAAGATAGGACGAGTGGAGGTCCACCAAGCATCGGCTTCTTGCTACAACTTCTGTTCGGCAAACAAGATCTTCTGTGCCTCAAAGCACTGCAGGTGACGGAATGCTTTCTCTAATTCCCTCAGCCACTTATTAGGGAACAAAGTGTCCTTAATAACGCCAGTGAAAGAAGGCACTTGCATCTTCAGAAAACTTTCCATCAGACGAGTATGAAGAGTTCCAGCTAGCCTTTCCGCATTAGGGACTACGGTATGAGGAGTCCCATTCACACCAGTACGAGTCTCAGTATGCAGTGTCATGAAACCCGTCATCATCTGGTTGAACTGATTTGACTGCTGCTGCATGATGTTGCCCATGATATTGGCAATATCACGAAAACTATTCACTTCCGGAGCATTAGGTATACCGGTCGTATTTTCACCATTCACATTAGTGTGCTGACCAGTGCTACCATTAGGACTATCTTCATGAAACACTTCTTCCTCATTTCCAGTACTATTAGAACCAATATTGCGATTCCTTAGTACAACCATTCTGCTAAAAATCGAAATAAGTCAAAAACACCGAAATTCCAATATACCATCGATAATCACTTAACCTTAGTCTTAGCATATCCGAATAAGGCTTAAAATCATCACTTTAATCATCAAATAGTCATTCATGAACCATATATCAAAATCCCCAAATTTATCCAAAGTTCCAAAAATTTACTCTTTGGGTCGATTGGCTAGGTCGAGCAATCCAGTCTACCCAAGCAGTTGACCCACGCAAACAGTGGTCAAAAAACACCTTAAAAATCACATTTTTCATTTCATACTCATTCCAAAACACCAAGCTTCGTGGGAGAGCTCTAGGGCAAGGTTCTCTAAGGTCTTCAAGAGTCATTCTAGGCCATCTAACATCAACAACAAGTCTCCAACATTCTTGCAACATCATCTAAGGTAAAATTTCTTCTTCCTTGCTTAAAAACTTCAAAAACTAAAAAGTATTCATCCAAATATCATGATTCACTTGTTATAATTGCTAGGAAACATGTCTAGGAACATATAGGAACGTGTTCTAGGTGATCTTAACACAATGCCATGTCTTTACAATGCTTGCTATCCATTTCATGGTCTCTTGTTAACGATTTCTCAACCGAAAACCCTCTTTTGAAAATCTTCTCTCATTTTCAAACCGCAAAGAGTTTCGTCTTCAAATAAATTCCTACATACTTGCAATGATATGATGAACATGTGTATGTAAATTGATTGAGCCAAAACCAAACTTCAAAAATCGCATTTTGACCTAAATTGAGAATTTTCCCCTTTCTATGCTTGCTGAATTTTGTCCTTTAAACCACCAAATTGAAATGTTTTTCTCCAATAAAACATGCTAACACACTATTCTAAGTACCGTGCACATGCTAGTATGCCCAATTTGAATGTTCGCCAAAATCGAAAATTTTCAAAAAGTTACGAAAATACCCTTCATGCTGAATTTTGAAATTCTACTAACGTCAAGTCTCTTTTTTGTCTTCTTTACAGCTATACAGACATCATGCCTCCTCGCGGATGACATATGGGTGGTCGGAGAGGCAGAGGCAAAGGTCAGGTTCCACTTTTGGAGCCACGAGATGTTGTCATTCGTAGAGACCTATTTAGTACACCCCGAGTGGAGTACTTGTATGAGGCCTTCTTCGAGCGGTGCCGCATTGAGTATGGCCAAGTAATCAGGCTACGACAGCTTAGCACTTTCCTGATCCGTCAGACATTCGATATGATGGAGTGGACACATCTTTTTACTGAGGGTCTTCCAGTCTATCCGGACTTAGTGAGGTTGTTTTTCAACAACCTTACATCAATCGAGGAGGGTCGGAGGCGAGGTCCATTCGAGTTGATCCTAGAGAGTCGAGTTCGAGAGACACGGATTCGATTTTCTACTAGTAGACTGGAAAAGATCTTCCGGGTACCACACTACCCTCATGAGTGTGTATGGATACCGACTAGGACAGAGATAGATGCTTTTCTACTACCACACGAACTGCATAAGGTTTGCATCACACTTTGGAGAGATGATGGGTGCTACACACCACGGACTAGTGCACAGATGACAGATTCGACTAGAATCATCGTTGGTCGCATTGTGGGCCGCAACATCATCCTGAAGGCGGAGCATCATGGGAGAGCAGCAGTGATGGATGGTCTACTGATTTACCGCATATACCGAGGTTTCGAGATTGATCTTTCCTTCATCATCCAGAACGTCATGCTAGAGGTTGTGACGTCTCCAGGCGTACGGAACCTTTGCTTCGGACGTCTACTCACACTTATCTTCCGGCATTTCGGAGTGAGGCTGGAGGATACATTGATGCAGACACGATTGCTGGGCTATGACATCGGGACGAGGACTATTCATCAAATGCACATTACTCAGACTGAGAGGTCAGATGATGAGGATGGTCTTGAGACAGATGAGGAGGATGATGAGTCGGATGGTGGTGACAAATATGCTGGTCCAGGTACAGATGACCAAGCAGGAGATGACATTGAGATGCACGAGGCAAATCAGGGTCATCAGGAGATCCCCACATCATCACATTTCGAGATCGGAGGTCCTTCACTACCAGTTCCAGAGACTGCGGAGCTGTGTGCACAAATGCGCTCTATGACTTCCATCTTAGGGAGGATAGAGGTGAGAAAGGAGAGGATGGAGTCACAGTTGACTCAGGTTGTAGAGGATGTTAGAGTACTAAGAGAGTTGAGACAGTAGTCTAGATAGCTTGTACTATGATTTCCTTTGATGTTTCTCAAATGTAACTTGTTGTAGAACTTTCCTAGAATTAATGAAGTTCACTTTTGTTTCACCATCTTATTGTGTATTATGCATTTCCTTTTGTTACATTATGTGATATTTGTTAAATCAGACTTATTGTGTATTATTCATAGTATATTATTCTTCACTTTTAAGTTTCTAATTCAAGTGTTCTATTATTCACTTCTAAGAATACTTGAGTCACTTCTGGATTTATGACTCAGGAATGTTCTATCATTGTTTCTGTGGTTAGGATTTTACTTGGAACTGTGGGCTCTGATACCACTCTGTCACATCCACCCAGCCGGTACCCTATCTGGCATACCCGAGTGTGTGATCCACAGTCCACAAGATCCAGTATCTAGTAAATCAACCTCCCACATTCACAACAATATAATCAAGAACAAAACAAAATCAAGGTAAAACATATTATTCAAATGAATCAAGTAAAGTAACGAGATAATCATCAGAGTGCAGAAATGATACCAATAGATATATAAAATCAAATATAGAGTGAGGCGGAATCTCACTCCACGAGTACAGCAGAATGTAGATCGAAAGTCAAAGGAAATTAAAACTGGTTCTAAAGACAAGAAAGAAAGATATAATCTAACTAAGCTAGAGTCTATTCTAATTTGAAAAGAACGTCTTCATAGACATAGACTTCATCAATCATGCTCAAACGCTCCCACTCCACAGTAGGGCTAATCTTGGTAACAAGTGAGACCACTCGAGAAATCCTCAATGTAATCTTCATAGTTGCCAACACCTTGCGTGTGGTATGCTTCTTCATCTTGCGCTTCTTCATATTGCACTTCATAGTCATCAAGGCCTACAGAATAATCTAACAAAAGATGTTGTACAAAAGGAGTGAGTTTCAAAAGAAACTCAGCAAGGCAAGTTATTTCATAATAGCATAAATAACATGATCGCATAAACAAAACATAATGTGATATGATATGAGACAGACAATGCCTATATGAATCTAACTCTATGTATGCTGGTCTCTATAGGTAGACATGCTTTAAGTCATAGCACCATACTTCTTTAGGAAGGTCAATCACTCCCCCTCAGCCATCTTGGCATCTTGGGTCTGCCGGTGGTAATTGAGTCCTGCATCCCTCATGGACATTCCTTGGTAAAGGGTTTAGGTCACCTCTCTCACATCACCATTGGTCTAAGTATTGGCGCATGTCAGGGTAAAGCCAAGCCCAATGCGAGTCATCTACTTAGTCACATCAACTCAGATCCAGATACGTCCATTCCTCCCCTCTCAGGATCCTTTCCGGTATCCTTCACACTAGAGTCAGCGTATCCGACTCTCTCAAATACAGACTCATCAACCCTATAGGTCATCCACATATAGTAAACGGGAAGCTCTCATGTCCTCTCACAGGTTGGTTACCGGTCTTGAACGCCCATGAGCCCAAGTCTATCCATATGCAACTCTACCCATAAATGGCCCCCACAATGTGATTCATGTCCCCTCACGGGTTGGTTACCGGACTTGAGCGCCCATAAATCCCCATTCTACCACGGGTCGTTCGGTCTCAATACCCTTCTGAATCGGTTCTGATATAACAGGGAATATCCTAGCCAAACACTGCTAGACAAGTCCTAGGTATGAAAACCAATAATCCGAGAAAGTGTCAAAGGGCAACATTGGCAATATCCCATACTACTCCCAATGAAGTCCAAGGACAGAAATGTCAAAAGGACATTCCCCAATCCCAAATCATACCTAAACAATCACAATCATAATTCAGTCATATCATCCACGAAAGATATCTCATCATATGAAAGAGTATAATAAGACAAGATTAAATGAATAAGCAACATACATGAATAAGTATTCATACATGATCCAAGTACATAAAGTAAATAAGGAAATAAGATCCTACTGTACTTACAGGATTCATATCATAATAGAAACTAACATAACAGTAGCAAATCTAAGTAGTTCCCAAATTAGAAACTAAATCTATACAATCTATGTTAATATGGTAACTACTTTCCTTACCTTAAATAGATTCGAATATATTTCGGACGGACAAGAGGATGAATCCAAAGTTAGCAAAGAAATCCTAGAATAACATCATATAGTCATTAGGAAGTAATCCTAAAAGAATAAGCATCAATCGAATCGAAACGGACGAAGAAATCCAATTCTGTTCTTGCGGGTTGATTGGCCGGGTGGACTGAGTCAGTCAACCCAGGCAGTCTGCCCAAGAGCAAATCCAAATCCAAAAAGAGAATCTTGATCCGAAACCTATGCTACACAATCCGGAATGCAACAAAACTTGGAGAGAATGTCTAACACAATAGTCTAAGACTAAAAAGCATAATTTAGACATCAAACAACCATTAAAACCATTACTTACTAATTTGAATTCATAGTTTCTATTTTGGTAAAAATCATGGTTTTCATTGGAAACATGCTATGAATGAAAGAGATGAACTAGAGATGATAAGGTCTCATTCTAGTACAAGAACATAGTAGATCAGAGGTATGAATAATCATGGATTGGCATCTACAATGCTAGAATAAATCAAAATAAGAATATGATCATAGTTTAAGAAGAAATCATAAAAAATCATATTAAGAATGAAAGAGATGATCATGGTATAAGAGAATGAAAAGAGATTGTAAAGATATGACTACAAGGTTGCAGCATCTTCATCATAATCTCAGTTTAGAGATGAGAGTGATCATGGAAAGAATGAATCAAGAACACAAAAGAGTGAATACTAACCTTTGATTGAAGAACAAGAGAGAGAACATGCAAGATTGCAAGATTAGGTCTTCGTATACACTTTTGGAGGCTTGGAGATGGTTTCCCTTCATTCTCTAAGTGTTTTGGAGGCTAGGGATACTAAAATCACGAAGTCATGGGGTATGTATGGAACATAACCTAAACAGAAGATTATTCTTGAGTTCAGCATCTCTAGGTCGATTGGCTGGGTCGAGTGATCCAATCGACCCAAGCAGTCGACCCAAGCAGACAGCAAATCGTAAGTCAGGGATTTGAGGGCCTTCCAATACTCGGATCAAACGAATCTTTAAACACATATTCTATAACTGACTAAGCATGGAAAAATGGCTTTAAATCATATCCCACCAAGCTCTATGGTCATCAACCAATCTTCTCTTCATCAAGGCATAGTCTCTTTTCTATATCCAACATTGTCTTCAAGTATGGGGCATCATCTTCAATCTCCATAGGTTCGGAGTCGAACATTATATCTTCTACTAATATGGCCCATAGTTGACTTTCACTTCTACTTCAGGTCTTCGAACCTACAGGCAAAAGAGTATCCGGGTTAAGGTTAGGGCCGGGTTTCAAAGATACCCTTATTGTTGTTAATAAACAATATAGCAGAACTGTTATCATAGTACAACTGGATAGGTCTATCATGTTATCACAGTACAACTGGATAGGTCTATCCACAAAATCAAAAACTGTCAACTGTCTAATGAGGTTCCTTAACCAAACAGCTTTTTCTTTAGTTGTCAAATACTTGACCATCATGTATTTAGACTCTATGATCATACATTTCTTGTTGTTAATAAACAACACAACTGAATTGTGATCACAGTACAACTAGATGGGTCTATCCAGAATGTTAAAATAGAACTGTCAATTATCTGATGAGATTCCTTAGTCAAAAAATTTGAGTAACTGCCCCATAACATGTAGCAAACTCAACCTATATGATGAAATAAGTAATTTTTACCTTATTTCACATTTTTCACAATATTATCCCTCCTACCATCAAGGAAAATAACTTAAAGTGGACTTCTTATTATCCAGACAATTAGCAAGGTCAAAGGTTATATATGAATACCCTAATGCTATAGGTCTGGAACAAGCTTGTAGATTATCATATCATCAATTGTCATCTTCAAGTATCTCAAGATAAGATACTTTCTTCAATTGTTCTCTCTCAGTACCCTTTATAGGGCAACTATAATAAGCTCAGTGTATCTCCCTTGAGAATCAAAACATTCTCAAGTCTGCAATCTAGCATACTGAACTTTAAATCAATTATATATGCCCTCTGAAAAAGATCCAATAAATGGCATAAACAATCCCTATGGATCTCAATGCCCAAGACAAAGATGCCTTACCAAAGTCTTTTATATCATAATTCTCAAATAACAATTGTTCGGTCTTTATGAAGAGGCCAACGTCATTACTAGTGAGCAAAATATTATCAACATAAATAATGAGAAAGATAAAATTTCTCCCACTGAAGTCACAACATTATCAATCTTTAAGTACCACTGTTTGAAAGCTTACTTAAAACCACAAATTAGATTTCTTGAGTCTACACCAAGATGATTAGGATCATCAACCGCAAAAATCCTCAGGGTAAATGATTTGGACTTCTTTATTAAGGTTTTCAATTAGAAAGGCAATCTTCACATCTATTTGGTATAACTCTAAAAGAGTCCTCAAAAGAGATAGGTGAGAAAATTTCACTAGTCAACTTCCTCTTTTTAAGTAAACTCTTTAGCTGCCAATCTGGTTTTAAACCTTACAATCTTTCTTCATGAATATTTATTAGTCTTATACACCCACTTAAAATAATTGGGTTTAAAGCCTTCGGCCAACTTAACAAGTTTCCCAAACATCATTATGTCTCATCAACAATATCATATATCTCGTTGCACCCAATCACAAATCTAATTAAAGATTAAAGACAACTTTCTAGTAACTGGATCAATCCAATCACAAATCTAGTAACTTTCTAGAGCGCAAGGAAGACGACGGAGTTTCAAAATTCCAGACAAAGAGAATGAAACATACGAGGACAATGAACCGCTTTTAAGCACTCACACAGATGATCGAGGACGCGTACAATCGAGATGGATTCAACATCAACGATCGTGATTTGAAGACGTTTCGAAAGTTTGAACTCACGAATCAGAACAGGCATTAAAATACTGTGATTTCATGAGCAATGATGATTTCGGGTGTAGAGGATGCATGGCGTCACCCCCACTGAAAGTGAAGACATTCACGAAGCTCGATGAAAAAGCAATACAGCAGCATTAAATGCGATACGACATTTAATAAGCTGAGGATTATGCAAAGCCCTCTTTCAACAGATAAGTCAAGTTCAAAACCAAGCCCTCAGAATTGCCCGAACGCTTAGTCTCGGGGGCTCATGATACAGAGAAAATATAATCGAACCGGGTTCGCCCTTGGTTCCACCCTCGACCTCGGTCTGGAAGAAAGGAATCAACCCGCTTCCGAGCGGGCCAGGTTCAAAAGATAGCTTGCTGAGGAAGTAAACTGACTCAGTCAACAAGCACGCCCGAATCCGTGATAATCGGAGTGGACGAATCGTCAAGGAGACGGTTAACAACACTTGCGGAAGATACTGATTGTGATCATATGGATAACTACCATATAACGATCATATTATCAAAGGAGTTATCTATTAGCCAAACCATAAATGGATCTATCATTAACGGATCTATTCGTTAAGATCTGACGGCTATCCAAAGAAGGCTCAAATACATCCAACGAAGGAGATTTGAAGGTACACACTATATAAGACATCACCTGCCCACAAGGTAGAGAGGGATATATACAATCTGAATCGTATTCTCAATATTCATTCTTTTTGCTTTGTGCTCAAGCAGAGTCATTTATGATCAGTTCATCAACTGACTTAGCCTTCGGGGGTGGACTCCCGACCCCAGCGGTCGGGCTACATGTGACGTTCATTTTTGCAGGTCATCCACAGGAGATCTAAGGGCTGAGCAGATTTTGGACGCATCACTCTGTAACCCTTGTATGGCTTGTATGTCATTTGAAAGTGGTTTGGTGTTCAAAGATACAAATTGCATTGAGAACTTGAAAATTTTATGTTACATCTAAAAATTGAAATAACATCTAGGGATAAAACTTTTTAAGATGCCTAGCGTTCCATGACCGATCAAGCTCTTGATCGATTGTTGGATTCTTCAACCTATAAGCTCCCGAATCCACTAGTTTTACAATCATGTATGGTCCTTCCCACGAAGGGTCCAATTTCCTTTGATGACATGGATTGGATGCTGAAGTGCTTCTGAGGACTAAGTCTCCCGAAGGGTATTGTCGATGCTTTACTGGGGCATTGTAGTGGGAGGCTATGCTCCTTTGATAATGTTCAGTTCGTGCGATAGCTTTTGTTCGGATTTCGTCCAACAAATCTAGGCTATATAATAGTCCTTGGTCATTTTCTTTATCTTCAAACTCCCGATCTCGAAGGGTGCCAGCCGTTATTTCTACCTATGCCAAAGCCTCGGATCCATAAGCCAATTTGAATGGAGATTCCCCCGTGGGTGTTCGAACTGGGATTTGGTAAGCCCAAAGAATGTTCGGGAGTTCTTCTACCCATAGAGCTTTATTGGATTCTAATATCTTCTTCATTCCATCCAATAGGGTTCAATTTGTTAACTCTACTTGACAGTTGCTCTGAGGGAATGCTACTGAAGACATATGATGCTTGACCATGTAGGTTCCGCAAAATTGTGTGAACTAACGGTTATCGAATTAACTTCCATGATCAGTGACTAGAATCTTTGGAATCCCGAATCTATGGATGATTATTGACTCTAATATGAATTTTTCCACCCACTTTTTAGTGATTGTCGCCAGTGGAATTGCTTCGACTCATTTGGTGAAGTAATCAATTGCTACAATCAGATATTCCCGACTGCCTGATGCCTTGGTGAACTTTCCTATGATGTCAATCCCCCACATTGCAAATGGGATTCGGTCAAGGACTAACGTCAGGGTTGCAGCTGGTTTCTTCAACACGATCGAATGGATTTGGCAATTTTTATAGTGACGCATGTACTCCAGAGCATTTTCTTGCACCTTCGGTCAGTATAACCCGAGCCTTAGTATTTTATGTGCCAGTGCCCGACCACCCATATGTGCTCCACAAATACCTTCATGTACCTTTGCCAAAGCACTCCTCTATCCTTTGGGTCCCAAACATTTGAGTGGTGGTCCAACATAAGGTCTTTTGGTACAGTCTACCATTCTACATTGTGAACCTTGCCGCTCGAACATGGATGACTCGGCTTCTTTCTAATCTTCCAGGCAATTTGTTATCCCGGATATATTCCATGATCGGGTCCATCCAAAACCGTTCATCCTCTATGTAAGATACTTCCTCTGCTTTGGTGCTTGGGAAACTTAATTCCTCAATGTATACCAAGGGTTCAAGAGTCTTCTCCTTCACATCTACTAGCCTTGACAGCTCATCTGCCATAGTATTTTCCCTCCTCGAGATCTAACAGACCGGACTTCTTTGAACTCTTTTATCAAAGTTTGTATCGTTTCCTGATACTTTTGCAATCTATGCTCCTTTGTCCCGAACTCTCCTTGTACTTGATTAACAATAAGCTGAGAGTAATGTAAGCAGTCATCTTAGATATTGCTAAGACTTTTGCTAACCTAAGGCCAACCAAGAAGGCTTCATATTTGGCTTCATTATTGCTTTCCTCTTAACCAAACCTCAACACGTACCGAATGACAAAGCTACCAGGACTTTTTAACAACACGCTTGGTCCCACCCCTTGTTTGTTGCTTGAACCATCAACATAAATATCCCACATGGTCGGGAATTTGGATTCGGTAATTTCTTCCACTGGAGTTGCAGTCTCCACCGCAAAATCAGCTAGGGCCTGAGCCTTTATAGTCGTTTGGGGTTTGAAATCTACTTGAAACTCTCCAAGTTCTAGCAACCATGCTACCATTCTTCCAAATATATTAGGTTTATAAAAAACTTTTTTCAAAGGAAAGTGGTTAATACCTCGATCAGGTGTGCTTAAAAATAGGGCCTTAGCTTTCTGGCTGCCATTATCAGAGCCAACGCTTGTTTTTCGATCTTTGAATATCTTGTTTCGGCAAGAGTACGTGGCTGACATAGTAAATTGGCCACTGCTTCTTCTCCTTCTCCCGAACAAGAATTGTACTTGCAGCCGAAGACGAAGTTGCCAAATAAACTTGTAGAGTTTCACCTTTCTCCGGTCGGGATAATAGAGGTGCCTTCCCAAGCACCATCTCAAGCTCTTGAATGTTGTTTGTCATTCTTCCATCCATTGTGCCTCCTTGCTCCCTTTCAAATCTTTCAAGGCTTTGAAAAAATGTAAGCATTTTTCTCCCGATTGTGTTATGAATCAGTTCAAAGTTGCTACTCTACTTGTTAAGCATTCTATGTCCTGAACAGTCTTTGGAGGCTCCATGTCGATCAAGGCCTATATTTTTATTGGATTTGCTTCAATCCCTCGTTGGGAAACCATAAAGCCCAAAAACTTACCCAAAGACACCAAGGCACTCTTCTCTAGATTTAGCTTCATTTGATATTTCCTTAAGATAGAAAATACTTATGTCAAATATGCTATATGCCCCGAATGCTAAAGGCTCTTCACCAGCATGTCGTCCACATATGCCTCCATGTTCTTCCGGATAGATCTTTGAAGATTTTGTTCACAGCTCTTTGATAAGTTGCTGCCGCAATCTTTAACCTGAATGGGATGACTTTATAGTAAAAGCTTTCACGATCGGTCATGAACGCGATAAACTTTTCATCCTTCACGTTCATCAAGATTTGATTGTATTTTGAATACGCGTCCATGAAACTCAGAGTTTCATAACCAATTGTTGCATTGATTAAGAGGTCTATTCAGGGCAAAGGGTAACAGTTCTTCGAGCATGCCTTGTTGAGGTCTGTGTAATCGGTACACATCCTCCACTTCCCGTTCGACTTCTTAACCATCACAACGTTGGCTAACCAAGTTGGATACTCAATCGGCTGGATGAACCCCGAACTCTATAGCTTCTCAACCTCATTCCTAATAGCCTTGTGTATCTCAATTAAGAAATTTCTACTTCTCTATATCACAGGTTTGGCTTTAGGGTCTATCCACAACTTGTGTTCTGCCACTGATCGGTCTATACCAGGCATGTCATCTTTCGACTATGTGAACACATCAATATTCTTCTAAAGGAAACCCTTCGATTCTTCTTTGAAGTCCTCTATTTGCTTTGACCCGATGAAGGTTGTTCTTCCCTCATCATTTGTGTCCAATTGGATTCGTTCTAACTTTTCAACAGGTTCGGGCCTTTGCATTATATCTTCCTCCCGACATCACGAACCTCAATTGATAGAGCAGTGGCTTTTCTAGGCCCAACTTTATCCTTCAAGTACAAAACGTAGCACTATCTAGAGGTTTTTTGATCAAAGTTACCTCTCCTATCCCTTTATCAATTGGGAATTTGATCTTCATATGCTTGGTTGACACCACTGCTCCTAACTTTGTAAGGGATGGCCTCCTGAGTATGACATTGTATGCTGGAAGCTCCGAAACAACTAAGAAGTTTACTTGAACATTTGTTTCTTTGGGGAAATTTACAACTGTAAGGTCCAGTTATATTGATCCCTTTACAATTGCTGAAGACCCAGCGAATCCATACAAGTGAGTAGAAGATGGTTTCAGCAAATCTTGCTCCATCTTCAATTCCTGATATGCTTCATACGAAAAAAGATCTGCAGAAGATCCCGTATCTACTAGTACCTTGTGTACCTCCCGACGGCTGATCTCAACCTTTATCACGATCGCATCATCATGGGGTGTGCATTCGCCTCTTTCGTCATCTTCACTGAATGTGATACTCTCCTCCACATTCGGTCTCTTCTTTTTTCTGCCTCTTCCGAACCTACAAATTTGGACTTGGCCTTCAATTTTCAGAGGGATTCGGGTTCTAGGCCCTCGAATATTGTAAGGATCGGGGGATCGGCTGGCTCCCACGATCTCTTTTCCTTTCTTGGATTGGGGTGCTTCAGTCCGATGATCTCTGCTTCCCAAGTACTCCCTTATTTTTTCACCAGTGGCTCTTTGTTCCCAATCATCGCCTCAGCCCTTCACAAAGTTGGACAAGTGTCCCTAGGATATTAGCCTCTCAATGTCCACCTTCAGATGTCTGCATTCATTCATGTAATGTTCATAATCTTTATGGAAACAACAATAATTTCCCATATTCCTTTCTCCAGGTTTTGCTATCATCTTCGGTGGCCATTTCAAGATGTCTTGATCTTTAATTTTCATTAAGATCTCTCACCATGTGGTATTCAATTGTTTAAAATGCAAATGTCGGGTGAACGTTGCCTCCATCCCTAACATGTCATTCACCCTCGTTAGTTATTCAGCGCCTTCGAACCTTGGCCTTTTTCGAAAGCCTTTTGTTCTTTATAAGCGGCCTTTATTTCTCCTTGGTGAGCATCCAGGATCTCTGTCACTTTAGCCTGCTTTTGACATCTCTGTACAAGGTCAGCATATGTGGCCTGCATATCGTGTAATAGCAATTCCAAAAGCCGTATGTTGGAAAGGCTTGTGAAGAGAGCTGTTTTGGCTACTTGTTCGTCCAAGTTCTTGATCTCCATAGTAGCTCTGTTGAACCTTTGCATGTAGTCTCGAATAGATTCATTCCTTCCTTCCTTCCTTCCTTCCTTGCTTGACTGTGAATAGGGTCTCCTCGGTCTTCTTGGTTTGAATCCCACTTTGGAACCGTCTGATGAATTTTCAAGCTAGTTCTTCAAAATCAGCAATTCTTCCTGAAGGAAGGTTCAAGAACCACTTCTGTGCTGCCCCTGTGAGTGAAGACTAAAACACTCTACACAAGATTGCATTAGTATGAGGCATCAGGGTTCGTCTCGATGAAGGAGCCATTAGATTCTTCAACACCTGTAGAGTAATCTAACAAAAAATTTGCCTAGAAAGGAATGAGTTCGAGAGAACTCAGCAAGGCAATTATTCCATAATACATAAGTCACATGATACCAAACATAACATAATGCAAGATGATATGAAATAGATGATGAAAATATGATTCTAACTCTATACATGCTAGTCTCTATGGTAGACATGCTTTAAGTCATAGCACCATACTTCTTTGGGTAGGTCACAAATCACTCGGCTCCAGTTGGAAATGGTCCTGCATCCATCTTGGACAATCCATGGCTGGGGTTTCCGTCACCGCTCTCTCACATCACCATTTGGTCTTAGTATTGGCGCATGTTAAGGTAAAGCCTATCCCAATGCAAGTCATCTACTAAGTCGTATCATGTCAAATCCAGATACATCCATTCCTCCCCTCTCGGGATCCTTTCCGATATCCTTCACACTAGAGTCAAGATATCCGACTCTCTCAAATATGGACTCACCAACCCTATTGGTCATCCACAAATAGTAGACGAGAAGCTCTCATGTCCCCTCACGGATATAACTCACCGGTCTTGAGCGCCTGTGAGCCCAAGTCTAACTATTTGTGTCACATCCTCCCAGCTGTTACCCTAACTGGCATACCCGAGAGTGTGATCCACAGCCCCAAAGATCAAGTATCGAGGAAATCATCCTCCCACATATACAATAACATAATCATAAACAGGAAATAATCAAGGTTTAATATTATAAACAAGGTTCAAAACAAGAATATAATCAGAGTGCGGAAAATGATACCAAATATCCAAAGATATCAAAAGAAGTAGAGAGAGGCGGAAACTCACTCCACAAAATACAACGGAACGCAGAATGTAAGTCTAAAAGAAATAACAACTAAATCAAAGGAACTAAGAAAGATAACTAAACATCAGAGTTTTCTATTCTATAGATGACGTCTTCAAAATAGCGGACTTCATCAATCCATTTGAGACGTTCCACCTCCACGTTGTCTTTAATTGTAGTACGCAACTTGATCAACTTAGGGATCATCAGAGTAATCTTGATTGTTGCCAACACCTTGTGTGTAGTACGCTTCATCGGCTTGCGCTTCATCGTATTGTTTTCCATAGTAATCAGTACCTGTAGAATAGTCTAACAAAACAATGTACAAAAGGCATGAGTTTTGAAGAAACTCAGTAAGGTAGTTAATCCATAACAACATAAATAACATGAAAACAATCCATAAAAAGAAGCAATGCAATATGAAACAAATAATAATGTATGCATCTAAACTCTATGTATGCTGGTCTCTATGGCAGACATGCTTTAAGTCATAGCACCGTACTTCTTTGGGTAGGTCACGCGTACGGCTCCTGTTGGTAGTGGGTCCAGCATCCCTCAGGACAAACCATGGCAGGGGGTTAAGTCAACACTCTCTCTCACAAGCATTTGGCATAAGTACCGGCGCATGTCAGGATAAAGCCTAGCCCAATGCAAGTCATCTACTCAATTACATCAACTCAGGTCCAGATACTTCCATTCCTCGCCCCGGGCGATCCTTTCCGGTATCCTTTCCACTAGAGTCTTAATAGTCCCAGACTACGGACTCATCAACCCTATTGGTTATCCACATATGGTAAACGGGAAGCTCTCATGTCCCCTCACGGATCATTTCACCGGTCTTGAGCGCTCATGAGCCCAAGTCTAGCCATATGCAACCCTCCAATAAATGGCCCCCACAATGTGATTCCCGTCCTCTCACGGGTTGGTTACCGGTCTTGAGCACCCGTGAATCCCCATTGCTGCCACGGGTCGTTCGGTCTCAATACCCTTCCGATTTGGGTCTGATATAACGGGGATATCGTAGCCAAACACTGCTAGACAACCCTAGGTATGACAATCAATAATTCGGGAAAGCGTCGATGGACAACCCCGGAAACATCCCATACTATTTCCGATAATGTCCAAGGACAGAAGTGTCAAAAGGACACCTCTCAATCCCAAATCATACCTAATCAGATACAATCTCAGATCAATCATGGCATACACAGTCAATAGTTCATCATATACCAAAGAGAATATAAAGTCATGATCTAATCATTAACAACATGAAAATAACCAATTCATATAAGTATGAATAATGAAAAGATAACCTAAACAAGTGCTATTGTTCTCACAGTAGTATATCAGAAGTAAAAGTATACAAACAGTAGTTAAACTCATAGTTTCATAAAGATAGAAACCAGAGAGTATGTGATCTATGTAGTTAAGGAGATAACTGTCCTTACCTTCTAACTCGTAAAGGAACTTAGAGAATCAAGTAAGACCTTGACTAAACCTGAGAAAAGAGTCTTAAACAAGTGTATACAATAAGTTAGGAAAGATACATAGAAGGAAAGATCACAATTCAATCAAAACAGACCAAGAATGGGGTTGTTGTAACCATTGGTCGACTGATTGGTCTACTGCCCCAGTCGACCAATGAGTCGACCAACAGAGACAGTAGCCTTCAAGAATCAGAAATTTTAGAATATGAATCCGAATTTGGTGGTTCAAAAGGGTACAAAATAAGGGGGAAACTTTAATGGAAGCATCCAAGTCTATAGAGGACATCAAACCATTAATCAATTCAAGTTTCCAGGTTACAACATAGGAACCAGAAGGTTAACCTAATTAGGTTAAACATAGATCATGAAGGGAAAATAGTGTGGATCAAGGATAATGAACTAGAGGATGATAGGTTATGATTCTAGTAAAGAAAACACATTGATTGGATGTTAACAGGGTCAATAACATATATCCAAGAAATTAGGGTTTCACCCTTTTTGGCTCCCATGGAAAAGGTTGAGATCACAGGAGGGAGGGAATTAATGATAGGCCAATTACAACAAGAAGAATTATAGAATATTAAATTTAGATCAACCTAACAATTTACCCATCAGGTTTCCCTCACATGGGAGGTTACCAAAGGTTCTCCTGATGACCACACAAGGTTAGGGTTTCAAGGATTTGGGTTTCCATGATTCAACTGGCTAGGGTTAAGATTGTGATGATGATCATAGATCTCAAAGAACATGATGAGATCATGGAATAGATGGTTGCAAGGGTGCAGCATCTTCTTCATGATCTCAATCATGAACAGAATAAAGAAAAGAAAAATCAGAGATAGAGAGGAAAGAGATCATAAACATACCTTTGATGCAGGAGGATGAAGATCACTTGAGTTCTTCCGAGATATCAACCAAGGATGCAAGGGAATCGATTAGAATAGGGTTCTAACTCATTCCAGAGGCTTAGGAGGCAGATGAGGTGGAGTATTCCCGAGACTAAACTTAAATAGAGTAGCCACGACCTAAATTTCAAAAATAGAATCAATTGGTGATTGATTGGTCGACTGGTCCAGTCGACCAATGAGTCGACCAATCAGAACAGCAACTTAAAAATAGGGAATTGAAGGCTCAAATCAAGTCCAAACATCAAGGGGTTTTGCACACGCCTAAAGTGACAAACCTAGTAGGTAGAAATGCCTTCGAACCAATACAGAGAGCACTCCAAGTCCATCAACTAATCCAATCTTCATTAGGGTGCAGTTTCCATAAATGGAACACTGACATCCACACTCAAGGATTCAATCCAGCCATCAATTCTTCAACAGAAATGGCCCAAAGATGACTTCTTGCCTTACTTCGGGTTGCTGGACCTACAAACAACAAGGTTTCCGGGTCATGGTTAGGGCTGGGTTTCACAATTTGCAACCCTACCAATAAATGGCCTCTAACGTGTATCCACAATGCGGTTTATGTCCTCTCATGGATATAACTCAGTGGTCTTGAGCGCCCATCAAATCACACTACTACCACGGGTTGGTCGGTCTCAATGCCCTTCTGATTCAGCTCTGATACAACAAGGACATCCTAGCCAACACCACTAGACAAGTCCTATGTATGTTATCCAATAATTCAGGGAAAGCGTCGATGGGCATCTTCGAAGAACATCCCATACTATTCCCTTCGATGTCCAAAGACAGAAATGTAAAAAGGACATTTCCCAATCCCAAATCATACTTATCCAATCACATTCTCAATTTCACCATATCATACATACATGATACTTCATCATAGTGAAAGATAAGTCATAACATCACATGATCAATCATATATGAAATTGACAAGAAATAATAATCATGGTAAGCAAGAGTATGTAAACATGATACTACTGTCATAAGGTACCTACAACAGTCATATGATGTACAAATACAACCAATAAGCTAAGCCTACTAAGTTGTCAACATCAATGTAATAATCACATAGTCTATGCATTTATGGTGATAACCGTCCTTACCTTGAGTCGATGTGAAGCTAATCCAAAGGTCACAAGAGAATGATCCAAAGATGGTAATAAGACCCTAGACAAACATAAATGAAAGAAGAAAAGAAATCAGGAAAATCGGAGGTTGAATGGGTCAAATCAGAGAAGTACATAGTTCAGCAACCAATTGGTTGACTGACTTGGTCGACTGACCCAACCGACCAAGTGAACAATGCGGGGCTGAATAGTAAATTTTGATCCAAAACCTAGCTTCCGAGGCTCGGATCGATCCGAAACTTGGAGGGATTGATAGTAATAGTATAAGAACACTATCTAGCAAGTAATTAGCATAATCTAATGGTCTAATTAGGAATCCCAAAATTGAAACCCTAAGTTCTAAATACAAGAATCATAGCTTCAATTGAAATCAAATGAAATTGCAAGGGGAATTAGGGAATTAGCTGGGGGAATTGATAAGCAATAGATTAGGATCATATGCTTGCATAGATATCAAACTTAGCATGCTTCATACTTCAGTTTAGGACAAGAATACAAGATGATAAGAAGAGAACCATACAAATGCAAATGCAAGAATCAAAATGAGAGCATAGCATAGGTAGAAATGGAATGAGCATATGCATTAGCAAGGAATTAACACTTGAAGTGGTGGTTGCAAGGTTGCTGCACAAACTTTAAGGTTACAACAGCAAGAAGAAGAAGAGAATAGAGTAGGATAGAGAGCAAGAGAAAGAAATCATACCTTGTAGATGATAATGGAGACAAGAGGCAATGATTGGCAATGATTGAATGCAATATCCCTTCACCACTACCAAGGAAGTGCCTTGGGAAGCTCTCCCCTCGTTCTCAGCTAGCTAAAAGTGTAAAAAAGGGTTCAAGACATGAGGCTTACTTAAGTAGAAAAGAGACTATCCAAAAAGCATCAAATTCTCGGATTTGGGAATCCTTTGGTCGATTGGCTTGGTTGACTAGCATGACAGCAAGCTTGATCCAGGAATTTGAAGGGCTAGAATGATCCAAATTGAGGAGGGTTTTCTCCTACAAGTCAATCAACAAGTTTAGATTAGAGAAATACCTTCGAAACAAGACCATAAGGACATCAAGTACTTCAACTAAGCTTCCCCTCTTCTAGGTGCAGTTTCTCACTGAACACTAACAGTGTATCCAAGTAAGGGACATCACTGTCAATATCCATGGGCTAAGAATCTAACACCAAGTTTTCAACGAGAGGGCCCACAAGTTTCTCCTCCTTCTTCCATTCCGGGTCTTCGGACCTACAAACATCAAAGGTTCCGAGTCAGGGTCAGGGTCAAGGTTAGAATAGGGTTGAGATTCACAATATCAATTTTACTGTCTCAACTAGTAATAAATGAAGAGGTTGACGAACTTCTAAGTCCAGCTTGTGATGGATGCCACTGATAAGCATGCATTTACCATTATTTATTTGAATTATTTCCCCATACATATTTAATTAAAGAGAGCTAATTGAATATTTTTGTGTATTTTTCAGGAATAAAGTGATTTTGGTTATTAGAAATAATATGGAGTAAAGTTGGCAAATATTTTAGATGTTGGTGGATTTTAAATCATGGCATTCAATCTTGCTGCCCAATAAATCATGAAAAGTAAGATCTTAGTCAAATTGGAAACAGGTGGAGGTCTAAGGAACAAAATTGGTAATAAATCTGAAAATCGGGTAAACAGACCTACCTTCAGTATTTTGGGAATATCTCTCTTGTATGAACTTGGATTTCTATGATTGAAGATGCTATGGAACTATATTGAAAATATATACAACTTTCCAGTTTTAAGTTTTTCCAAAATCCGAAATAATAAAGGTCAAATGGACGGGTAAAGAGAGGGGATTCATTGTGTGCGGGAGACATAAAAGAGAAGCCAGTCATAGAGAAAAGGAAAACGGCGAACACGGCTCTCATCTCTCTCATTGCTGAAGAAGAAGACCACATCTCTCTCTCTCTCTCTCTCTCTCTCTCTCTCTCTCTTCTTTGGAGGAGAAATCGGGGTGTCTAGGTCAAGCTAGTAAGACATCTAACCCTTACTTTGATCTTCACAGAGAAATGGGAATAGATAATTTTATATAATTGTTCCTATTTCCGTGGCTAAAAGCTCCTCCATTTAGGCTCAAGATGGATTATAATAAATTGGCATCATTAAGACCGAAACTTACACAACTAGCTATCCATGATGAAATAAAACACAAAGAATGAGGCTAAGAATCTAATTTTTTGGGTCAATATTTATGCTAACAGTATCATGACACTCAACCGCAGGTTTTGACCCAGTTGGCAGAGATCACCAGTTCATGATATAAAATGAAGAGCTTGAATCATCTTGGGTCAGAGGCAAAGTCCTGCTAAATATTTAAACAGTTATACAACTACCCTAATGATTTAGTCAAGGTACACATAAATTGGCCAAGATGAATAAAGGTTCCAATGAAAGAACATCATGACACTCCAAAAGAGCATAATTGGGCTAATAGAAGTGGCAAAAATACAAATTTGACATGACAGGTCAACATATAACCTTTTGTCACGATGGAATGATTTTTGGCCTTGTCTTGCGGGTTTTCAGTTAGTGTGCACCCAACTTCCCAACTCGTGCCTTAATAGGGCTGTCTGGACTTTTTAACTAGGCAAAACTCAGACAATGCTATCGCTGCCTTTTTCAAGTTGGGCCATGTATTAGCTTTTGTACATAACCCTATCATAAAAATCATAACTTTTTTTGGTCAAAGAAAAGCTTACGTTAATTACCGTATAAAAAATTCTCTAGAGGATAAAAAAGAAGTATTTACATGGACGGAGGTTCGAATTGTCATAAATCTTAGATAAAGAGAAATTCTAATGATTACCCAAGGCAAAGAAGGAATAACCATAAAAGGAAATGGATGCATGCACACACCACACCTTATACAACTTTTTATTAGCTATTCTCCCATGGGCATTGCATTGAGTCCTTTTCTTAATGAACTTCTTAGTGCGCACCAGGATTTGCCGCATAACTTTTTGAATTAGACTGAAATTTGAGCCATGAGTAGTGCCAAAGAATATCAATTGGAATTCATATGAGAGCCATAAAAAATTATTGTCATATGTGATGAGGTGGACTTCTTTTTATCCGACGGAATCAACACACATTCAAGCCTAGGTTATCCTCATAACCATTCATGCCCATTATCATGAATGGGGTTAACATAATTTGAACAGATTAACTCCTATTCATAGCCTTGAGTGGAATATGGAAATTGATTCTCCACTTAGAAGGGAAGGTTCTATGAAGGCGATTTATTCCGCATTAGTGGAGAAGGTACAAGTGTATTAATTCTCCAATAGTAGGGAATTGTTTCTTTAATTAAGTGGGGGTATGGTTGGTTAGTGGCCTAACTCATCACCATGAGGAGCTCAGTTGATGTAAGGTGTGGTTTTTGACCAATATAAACCCAACTCCATCCTTGTATGATATGTAATTCATACTATACGCACACATGCATTGCATTCTTATTTACTTTCTTGCAATGTCTCTTTTCACTTTTGGGTTTATTTTGAGTGTTGTGCTGTAACTTTTGGCTCTCTTGGATGGAGTACAAGAAATGCTTCATCTTCTAGTTGGAGGTTTTTATCTGGTTGGTGGTGGTGCCAAGGAACAACCCTTGACGGTATGGTACATCAGTAACCCAAATAAAGGCAACACTAACGGTGTGACTACACCTTTTCTATTGAAGATTTGTGCTACTACTACATTATGTTCTCAAAATGAGGCTAAGGATCTTCAAATTCTAATTGTATTGAAATTTTATTTCTTATATTTGAAAATAAATTACACAACTATGAATTAAGGCAATTATATCCATAGAGAGTCCATTCGAGTAATCAAAACTTCTCTTTGCAAAACCTCAACTAAATTTATAAATTACTACAATATCAAACACCACAATGAAATCATATGGCCAAAATCTGCCCTATAAGGTGTTTCCTTCTTTTTTTTTTTGAAAAACAAATTTTATCGAGAAGCACCACGTGAAATAGGAAAGGCTCGAGAGATAAACTATAATCAAGCTAACTTATTGATAAAGGTAAGGGTAATGCTTATCAACTTCTTGCCTTCCACCACAAGACCAAGTAAATCCGATTTCACTGATTCCAATCCCTCCTCACATGTATCCTCGTTCGTCAGTGCTGCACTCATCCAAGTCTTCAAGTTGTCAATGGCTACAATGTCGAGCTTTCCATTCAATTGTCGAGTTGACTTGTCCATCTGATCAATGGCGTCTCCATAGGTGTCCATACAGTCCTTTATAACCTTATCAGATCTGGGTTTCTTTGAAAGGAGACCACTGACAGTTGTTGCACTTGAAAAGCTCTCTTTGAGGGCCACCCTAGCTAGACTGGATGGAATTTCTTCGATCATGAGAGCTCTGGGGATGAGTTTGGCGATGCAGACGTCAGGATACAATGTTGTCTTGCAATTGGTAATGATGAAATTCTTGCTAGCGGCTGAAATTGCCAGTGGAAGGAGGAGGAGGAGGACGGCTGTAGAGATTGTAGTTGCCGTGGCAGCCATCTTTTTTTTTTCAAAGAAAGAAACAATTTAAAGTTCTCTTATTATTATTAAGATGGAAGGAAGACAGATGAGCAAGGAGTTAATGAGTGGGGTTTTATTTATACATGGGCATCTGATCTTGTCTACCTTTCTGGTAGCGATCTTAATGATAGGAGGCAAAAGCGGATTAGAATACTATTACAAGGAATGGTTGAAACGCTATCAACAATTTAATTCAGTTTGCTTCTAAATAGTACGGATGGGCGTGAAATGCAACTGAATTGTTAAATATCTGTGTTTTTAAGATTAACCAGAAGTGCAATGTTTGAGGTTGAAATGAGGGTTGTCTGATTACGACTTTCACAACCATTCTTGCACATTGTTTGGCACTCATTGTTTGCTCCTTTTTTTTTGGTGAAGCTATTTAATGAGTACTCTGAAATAAAGTGGGATTAACAAAAAAAAAAAAAGAGTGGTGGTGGTACTCACCATATGTTGGGAAACTTTCATTAGGTTTTTTCTTTGTGTGTGTGTGTGTGTGTGTGTTGGGGGGGGGCTTCGATGGGCACCAAGATTTGCCACATAGCTTTCTGAATCAGCCTGAAATTTAATCGATGAGTAGTGCCTAGTTCTAAAGATCATATATCAATTTTGTGTCAATTTTATTGTCAAAGCCTAGTTATAAATGAAGAGGTTGATACCGACTTGTAAGTCCAGCTTGTGACTGATTCCACCTCGTGTGCAAGTGAATGGGCCAAGCCAATAACATATCTAGGAAGAAAGAAAAGAGAAAATACAAACATCAACTCCAAGGTGTATTGGAAAATGTTGCATTTCTTAGAATTTTTTGGTGAAGTGGGATTTGTTCATGGAGTTATAATTGATCGAGTTGTGGTGAAATTCATAAAACTCAAATCTTAATGCTAAATACTCAATTTTGGGTCTCTCTCTCTCTCTCTCTCTCTCTCTCTCTCTCTCTCTCTCTCTCTCTCTCTCTCTCTCTCTCTCTCTCTCTCTCTCTCTCTCTCTCTCTCTCTCTCTCTCTCTCTCTCTCTCTCTCTCTCTCTCTCTCTCTCTCTCTCTCTCTCTCTCTCTCTCTCTCTCTCTCTCTCTTATTTGGAGGAGAAATCGGGGTTTCTAGGTCAAGCTAGTAAGACATCTAACCCTTACTTTGATATTCACATGGAAATGGGAATAGATAATTTTATATAATTGTTCCTATTTCCGTGACTAAAAGCTCTGGCATTTAGGCTTAAGATGGATTATAATAACTTGGCATCATTAAGACCAAAACTTACACAACTAGCTATTCATGATGAAATAAAACACAGAATGAGGCTAAGAATCTAATTTTTTGGGTCAATATTTATGCTAACAGTATCATGGCACTTAACCATAGGTTTCGACCCAGTTGGCAGAGTTTACCAATTCATAATATGAAATGAAGACCTAGAATCATCTTGGGTCGGAGGCAAAGTCCTGCCATATATTTAAACAACTATACAACTACCCTAATGATTTAGTCAAGGTACACATAAATTGGCCAAGATGAATAAAAGTTCCAATGAAAGAACATCATGACACTCCAAAAGAGCATAATTGGGCTAATAGAAGTGGCAAAAAAACAAATTTGACATGACAAGTCAACATATAACTTTTTGTCATGATGGATTGATTTTTGGCCTTGTCTTGCGGGTATTCAGTTAGTGTGCACCCAACTTCCCAACTCGTGCCTTAATAGGGCTGTCTGGACTTTTTAACTAGGCCAAACTCGGACAAAGCTATCACTGTCTTTTTCACGTTGGGCCATGTATTAGCTTTTGTACGTAACCCTATCATAAAAATCATAACTTTTTTGGTCAAAGAAAAGCTTATGTTAATTACCGTATAAAAAATTCTCTAGCGGATAAAAGAGAAGTACTTACAATGGACGGAGGTGCGAATTGTCATTAAATCTTAGATAAAGAGAAAATCTAACGATTACCCGAAGCAAAGAAGGATTAACCATAAAAGGAAATGGATGCATGTACACACCACACCTTATACAACTTTTTATTAGCTATTCTCCCATGGGCATTGCATTTAGTCCTCTTCTTAATGAACTTCTTAGTGGGCACCAGGATTTGCCGCATAACTTTTTGAATTAGACTGAAATTTGAGCCATGAATAGTGCCGAAGAATATCAATTGGAATTCATATGAGAGCCATAAAGATTTTTGTCATATGTGATGAGGTGGACTTCTTTTTATCCGACGGAATCAACACACATTCAAGCCTAGGTTATCCTCATAACCATTCATGGCCATTATCATGAATGGGGTTAACATAATTTGAATAGATTAACTTCTATTCATAGCCTTGAGTGGAATATGGAAATTGATTCTCCACTTAGAAGGGAAGGTTGGGTGAAGGTGATTTATTCCGCATTAGTGGAGAAGAGACAAGGTTATTAATTCTCCAATAGTAGGGAATTGTTTCTCTACTTAAGTGGGGGTATTGTTGGTTAATGGCATAATTCATCACCATGAGAACCTTAGGTGATGTAAGGTGTGGTTTTTGACCAATATAAACCCAACTCCATCCTTGTATGCTATGTAATTCATACTATACGCACACACGCATTGCGTTCTTATTTACTTTCTTGCTGATATGGAGGAAATATGATCGGACCGGGTTCATACCTGGTTCGACCCTCGACCCCGGTCGAGACAGAGGGAATCGACTCGCTCCCGAGCGAACCGGATCCAGAAGATGGCTTGCTGAGGAAGAAAACTTATTCAGCTACAAGCACGCCCTAATTCAACTTATGAATTAGGTTAATTACCCTAATAATGGCAGACTCAAATTGACGGCTGCGGCTAATCATTATCGAAGGGATAATCATCGCATAACCTAAAGGTTATCTCAAGAGTCCTCTACTAGTCCAAACTAGTAGAGGTTTATCGCTCAACGGATCTAACTGTTAAGATCCAATGACTACCCGAAGAAGGCTCAAGTGCATCCAACGAAGGAGATTCGAAGGTACACTCTATATAAACCTCACTGCCATACGAGGTGAGGGACGGAGACTCAGACTCAGACTCAAATTTAGATACATACTGATAGATGTAAACTATCAGAGGCTTACGATCTAGATCACCTTTCCCAGTTCTTTATTCCTTAGTTATGTGCTTCTAGCAGAGCCGTTTGTGATGAAGTTCATCAACTGACTTAGCCTTCGGAGGTGGACTCCCGACCCCCGCGGTCGGGCCACATCTGACGCTTTCATTTTGCAGGTCATCACGAGGAGATCTAAGGGCAGAGCAGATTTTTGACGCATCATTTGGCGCCGTCTGTGGGAAACGACTTGTAAAGCCATGGTGACTAGATCGGCAGAAGCCGCTGCACAGCGCGATTCCGATGTTCAGATCCCCGGAGCGAATAATCCAGATGTTCCCCAGGGAAGCCAAAATCCTATCGAAGTAGATGGTGGTCAGGGAGGACGTAATCCTCCTGATACATTCCAAGAACAATTGAATCAAGTAAAGATTCAACTCGTGGAGGTGAGCCAAGCACTCCGCATGCTCACCAGACGAGTGGTGTTACCACAAGAACCTGACCATCGCGATTCAGGGAGGCACACGTTACCACGTGATAAACCGCGTGATCAAAGATTGGCTGAAGACCGGAATATCTGTCAGAACTTTCGTGAAGGTGACCGAGGACCTAGGAGAATGGACGATCAACCTAGGCGAGACGATCGGTTCGACAGACCGCAGAAAAGTACAACCGATTCAAATACAAGGTTGGACACAGGGGTGAGAACTCACTCACCAACTGTCAGAAGAACCGGTCCCGATGATCGAGCAATTCGCGACGAGCGGAATGTTCTGGAAGGACGGGTTGTTCGTGATGATCGAATAGCACGTGATGATCATGTTAATCAAGGTTGTGGTCATATCGCTAAAGATCACCCGGCCCAGATTGGTCAGGAATTGGCCAACATTAATCAGAAGTTATGGCAGTTGGCTAAAGAAAGGATGACTGAGGATATTTACTCAGTCATTCGGAAGACCCCCTTTGCAGAGCCAATTGCAGGATATCAGTTTCCCCATAACTTTTGTTTGCCTACCTTTTCTACATTCGATGGCTCCGGAGATCCAACGGCCCACATTAGCTATTATCAGCAGACCATGGCAGTTTCAGGTAATTCTGACGAAATTTTATGCATGGTTTTTGGTTCATCTTTAACCGGAGCAACACAAAAGTGGTTTTCGAACCTCCCCTCTAGAAGTATCGTAAACTTTGATGAATTGGCGCACAAATTCATAGGGCGATTCCAGAGTGGGATACAGGTCAAGAAA
This sequence comes from Hakea prostrata, assembly GCF_041222555.1. NCBI lineage: Eukaryota > Viridiplantae > Streptophyta > Magnoliopsida > Proteales > Proteaceae > Hakea > Hakea prostrata. The sequence goes on along the minus strand of NC_142601.1, from coordinate 41,488,002 downwards.
ACGGAAGAAACCTTGTTTACTATCAGACAAGGAAAAAGCGAATCGATTAGAGAGTTTCTGAAAAGATTCAACAAAGTAACGATGGAGATAGAAAATTTGGATGAGCAAGTAGCTAAAACTGCTCTATTCACTGGACTCACTAACCGGAAACTCCTAGAGTTATTACTACAGGATATGTCTGCAACTTATGCTGAGTTGGTACAGAGATGTCAGAAGCAGGCCGAAGTCATGGAGATCCTAGATGCGCGCCAAAGAGATAACAAAGTCTCCAATAAGGAACAGAAGGCTCCTGAGCAGAAGCAGAAGCCAAAGAAAAATGTCCGTGATCGGGTTGGAAAATCTCAGGCTTGGCGCCAGAGGTCTCCCGGTAAAAGTGAATATACTCCATTGAATGTTCCTCGGGCTGATATTCTAAATATCATCAAAAGGAAAAATATTTTGAAGTGGCCACCTAAAATTCTTTTGAAACCTGGGGAGCAGTAGGATCGAGAAAAATATTGCCGATTCCACAAGGACTATGGTCATTATACAAATGACTGTCGTCATCTGAAAGCAGATATTGAGAGATTAATATCTCAAGGACACTTGTCCAATTTTGTTAGCAGAAGGAGGGAGGAGCCACGTGAGCCACGCAGCGGCTGCTCCTAAAAGGGATCGTTCGGTTAGTTCAGAACGATCAAGGGAGGCTCCGAGGTCTAAAAAGGGCAAGGAGGTGACTGAAGCTACTCGGTCACCTATCCTTACCATTTTCGAAGGACCAGAGCCCGAATCACTCCGCAGTTTGAAGACAAAATCCAAATTTTTCGGAACCGGGGAGACGCAGAAGCGAAAGAAGCTGAATGGTGAAGATTCTATCACCTTTGGCGAGGAGGATGAAAGAGGCGTTTGTTTACCTCATGATGACGCCATAGTCATCAAGGTAGAGATTGCACGTTGGGAAGTGCATAGAGTTTTGGTTGATACAGGGTCCGCAGCTGACTTGATTTCTTATGAAGTGTATCAAAAACTAAAGGTGGATGAGGACTTGATGAAGCCTTCATCCACACATCTATATGGTTTTGCAGGGTCGTCTGCGGTGGCGGAAGGATCTGTCCAGTTGGACTTATCTATTGGAAGTTTCCCTAAGGAAACAACCGTCCAAATCAATTTTTTGGTGGTTCGGGAGCTGCCAGCTTACAATGTTATCCTCGGGCGACCATCTTTATCCAAGATAGGTGCTATTGTTTCGACAAAACACCTGAAGATAAAATTCCCGACTGATATGGGAATTGGTCAAGTTTCCTCTGACCAGAAGATCTCTCGGCAATGTTACGTTGCCTATTTAAAAGACAAGGAGGGCCCGAGGAAGGTGACTGCCCTACCTATAGAAGTTCGAGACAATCGGGAAGAGGCAGAGATGCAAAGGCCCGAACCAGTGGAGAAGCTGGAGCAAATCCAGCTGTGTACCGAGGATGAGAAGAAGATTACTTATATCAGGTCTGAACAGCTGGAGAAATTCAAAGATGAGTTGAAGTTATTTCTTCAACAGAATAAAGACATATTTGCATGGTCTGCTGAAGACATGCCAGGAATCGATCGGGCTGTCGCAGAGCAAAAACTCTGGATAGATCCGAAGGTGATATCAGTGATACAGAAAAGGAGAAATTTCTCCATTGAAAAGTATGAAGCCGTTCGGGGCGAGGTTGAAAAACTGAAGAATTCTGGTTTCATAGAACCAATTGAATGCCCAACCTGGTTAGCTAACGTGGTAATGGTAAAAAAGGCGAATGGGAAGTGGAGAATGTGTACAGATTACACAGATCTCAACAAAGCTTGCCCTAAAGGTTGCTATCCGTTGCTTCGGATTGACCTCTTGATAGATGCGACTGCAGGATATGAAACTCTAAGTTTCATGGATGCCTACTCAAGGTATAATCAGATCCTTATGGATAAGGAAGATGAGAAGTTTACGGCTTTCATGACTGATCGTAAAAGCTACTACTATAAAGTCATGCCATTTGGCCTGAAGAATGCAGGAGCAACATATCAGAGGGCCGTCAACAAGATTTTTAAAGATCTGATAGGAAAGAATGTTGAAGCTTATGTTGACGACATGCTAGTGAAGAGCTTTACAAAAGAAAATCATATTGCAGATTTGACTGAGGTATTCTCAGTACTGCAAAAATATCAAATGAAGCTGAATCCAGAAAAGTGCACCTTTGGAGTTTCCTCGGGCAAATTTTTGGGCTTCATGGTGTCACAGAGAGGTATTGAGGCTAATCCTGCCAAAATACAGGCTCTAATTGATATGGAGGCTCCCAAAACTGTTCGTGATGTGCAGTGTTTAACAGGGAGAGTTGCCGCTTTGAATCAATTCATCTCCAAGTCTGGAGAAAAGTGTTTGTCATTCTTCAAGGCACTCACAGATTTGAGGGGCAACAAGGAGGAAAGTGGACCGAAGAATGCCAGAAAGCTTTCGAGATGTTAAAAGAAGCACTCGGACAACCACCGATCTTGTCCCGACCAGGAAGGGGGAAATATTACAGCTATATCTAGTGACGTCCCTTTCAGCGGTCAGTGCAGTACTTGTTCGTGAGAAAGATAAAAAATAGTGGCCGATTTACTATGTGAGCCACGTATTGCTAGATGCGGAGACACGATATTCGCAGATTGAGAAGCAGGCTCTGGCTCTCATGATGGCCGCCAGGAAGCTAAGGCCATACTTTCAGGCTCATCCAATTGAGGTATTTACAACTTTTCCTCTCAGTAAAGTTCTTAATAAACCTGATTTATCTGGAAGGATGGTGTCCTGGTCGGTTGAACTCAGCGAGTTCCAAGTGAGCTTTAAGCCCAGAACGGCAATCAAGGCTTAGGCGCTAGCCGATTTTGTAGTAGAAACTACTGCACCAGTGGAGTCCACCATTGAGGATCCCATTATACCAACCACTTGGGAGGTATATGTGGATGGTTCGAGCAATAAAGATGGAGCAGGAGCTGGAATTCTATTAAAAAGTCCAGCAGGCTTTATTATTCGATATGCTTTGAGATTTGCATTCGGAGCAAGTAATAACGAAGCAGAATATGAGGCTCTGATAGCTGGACTTCGGTTGTCAAAAGCATTATCTATCGCAGATGTTACTATTTATAGTGACTCTCAACTTATAGTCAACCAAGTCCAGGGGGAGTACGGTATTAAAGAACCACGCTTGCAGAAATATCAAGAGATAGTGTAGGCATTTCAAAACCAATTTCGGAATTTGAAGATATCTCAGATTTTGAGGAATGAAAATTCAGTGGCAGATGAGCTATCCCGACTAGCCAATGCCAAAGAAAAGAATCTAGACCCTTCAGTCTATATTGAAGAGATAACATTTCCAAGTTATCATGAGAAAGAAATTTCTTATATTGAAGCAGAGCATTGCTGGATGGATCCAATAATTGAATATCAGAGAGATGACAAATTACATGAGGATCCGAAAGAGGCAAGGTTGATCAAGATACGATCAGCGAGATTTGTCATTCAGAATGGGAGACTATACAAAAGATCTTATTCTAGACCCCTTATGAGATGTATAGGCCCCGAAGGAGCAAAGTCAGCTTTGGCTGAGGTTCATGAAGGAATTTGTGGGGCTCACATGGGTGGACGAGCCCTGGCCCACAAAATTCTAAGACTTGGGTTATATTGGCCTAAGATCCAAGAGGCTGCTCTGGAGTATGTTCGTCGATGTGGCAACTGTCAAATTCATGCTACAGTATCGAAGCGCCCGGCGGAAACCATGACTTCAATTCTAGATCCCATTCCCTTTGCGATGTGGGGAATTGATATCATGGGCAAATTCACCAAGGCGTCAGGCGGAAGGGAATATCTGATAGTAGCAATTGATTACTTCACGAAATGGGTTGAAGCCAGTGCATTGGCAGCAATTACTGAGAAAAAAGTGGAGAAATTTGTGCTTGAGTCAATCATATATCGCTTTGGGATTCCAAAGATTATCGTCATTGACCATGGTACTCAGTTTGGCTGTCCGCAATTTGAGCAATTTTGCGGAACGTATATGATCGAGCATTGTATATCCTCAATGGCATACCCTCAGAGCAATGGACAAGTAGAGGTTACTAACCGAACGCTACTGGAAGGAATAAAGAGAAGACTCGAAGCTGACAAGGCTTCTTGGGTCGAAGAACTTCATAACGTACTGTGAGCCTATAGAACTACGGTTCGAACACCCACAGGAGAAATTCCATTCAGGTTAGCATATGGGTCCGAAGCATTGGAACCGGTGGAGATAATGGCGGGGACATTACGGGATCAAGAGTTCGAGGAAAAAGCAAACGAGCAAGGACTGCTTGATAGTCTTGATCTGTTGGATGAAGTTCGGGCAAAGGCAATAGCACGAACTCAACATTATCAAAGAAGGATAGCGTCTGATTATAATACTCGAGTGAAGAATCGTCGGTACTTAGCCGGAGATTTGGTGTTGAGAAACACCTTAGCTTCCGACCCACGTCACCAAAGAAAATTGGACCCTTCCTGGGAAGGACCTTATATGGTTGTAAAACCAGTTGGTTCAGGAGCTTACAGGCTGAAGAACATCAACACCCAGAAAGAGTTGGATCGTTCGTGGAATGCCAGGCATCTCAAAAAGTTTTATCCTTGATGATGATTTCAATTTTGTTTGTGATGTAAACATTTTCAACTCAATCAATGCAATTTTTGGCTTTCAACAAATTATCTTTTGATTGGGGGGCATCATACACCACATTCAAGAACAAGATCCAACTATAAGGCATCGGTTTAAAACCCGAGTGAGTTCCTTCTACAAGGCATCGGTTTAAAACCCGAGTGAGTTCCTTCTTAGACTTATTGTATTTCTCCGGAAATCCTTAAGTAAAGGCATCGGTTTAAAACCCGAGTGAGTTCCTTCTCAGACTTATTGTATTTCTCCGGAAATCTTTAAGTAAAGGCATTGTTCTAAACATCTAAGACCTAGTACAACAGCGATTCAAGTGGCTAGCAAAGTTCAAGATGAAGTCAATTTCTTATTTCTTCAAAAGACCAGAAGAGGCCGGTCTCAACATCAAACATAAGATTACAAGAGTTGGATACAATCTTCGGTCCAGAAAGAAAGTCATCATCGATGATCATTAAGAAGTCATACAAGATTAGCACAACTTTGCTAGAACAAACACATGAGTCAATCATTGGTATGGATTCAAGGAAAAGAAGAGGGGAAATGAGGATTACAAAAAACATTTCAGTATGTATAAAATCCTCCACAATTTCATACTCTTTGTCCAGCTTGTCCAGGAGAAGTATGGTCCTCGACCAAACTTGCATTCATGGCGAGCTCGTCATAATTGAATCCTTCCAAGGGAGAATAAACAGGAGAATCTTCCAGATAATGCATAACATCTGGATCAGAAGGCGGAGGATCAATCTTATTTTTGGTCCAATCAGGAGGAGGAAGGCCTAGTTTGGTAAATACTTCAGGATGGCAAACAGCACTGTAGGGAGTCGTATCAAAATGAGGATCCTTCCTTAATATTGATTCCCATACTTCGTTCTCACCATCCCGGTACGCCTGCAAGTTATAAGCATTCAGCATATCAACAAAAGGCTTACTGTGTAAATACTTGAAGTTGCAGGCTCTGCGAACATCAATTGGAAGGGATTCGGGCAAAGGAAGGACAGCTTGCCTTTGGGGTAACGTTTCAGATCCTTTGGCTCCTGACTTTCCAACTCCTCGCTCCAGTTGCCGGATCTTCTCCCTGGCATCATCCAAGTCTGACTGAAGAAGATCGATCACCGAATTCTTTTCTCCTGCAACCTCCAAGCTAGTTTCCTAAGGCGAGCAATCTCAACATCTTTAGCTTCAGAGATTTCCCGAAGCCTGGAAACTTCATTGCTCAACCTATTGAGCCTAGAGGCTGCTTCCACTTGGTTGTGGAAGTTACCAGTAAGACTCCTGCAAACAACTTCCAAGTTAAAAAGGAGCAGAAGAGTAATGTTCAGAATCAAAGATAATGAAGAAAGACTTACATCACCAGTGACTTCATAAAGACTTCATCTGGGAGTGTGGAAAGAATTGCGCTCTCAGAAGTCATTCGAGCAGCAGTGCACCATTCCAACGCTCTGTCAAACTCGTTTGACACTAATTCGGGCGAAGGATGAGCTACATCAAGAGAAGGATGAGCTGCATCACTTGTCACCCGACGACGCTTCCTGGTGGCAAAATCCTCCAACTCCAAAGGAGAGGAGGAGGATGCCAAACAAGCACTAGAATTGGAAATAGGAGCAGCACCTGCTGGGACCACACCTTCATCAGACGCCAACATAGTTGCCTCAGATGCCCGAAGAGTCTCCTTCGGGGGTGCACCAACGGTCTCTGCAACAGGGGCGTTAGCAGCGCCATCAACAACGGAGTGATCAAGATCTTCCTGGGAAAGACGAGCAATCACTTCGAGCAAAAGAGGCGTCGGGGCGGCATCAATAGAAACTGTGGGAATCTAACTTGAAGATTCACCAACAGCAATCGCCTTACGCATGGAGGATTCACTAGCTGAAACCACCTCACTGGCCCCAACCACCGCCGACGGAACGATTTTCTTACAAGATTTCGCTCTTATAAAGTTCGGGTTGATCCTGGGAGCCACTATATAAACAGAAAAGCCATATCAATACAGATATCCAACGACGACAGAAAAGAGGGAAAACCCTAGTTCTCTATCAGCTATGAAAAACCCGATTAACTAAACCCAAGTACTACTACTGTGAAGTTTACTCAGGGGGAAAGGGGGAAAGAGATGATTAATCAAAAAACTCACTGGTTCAGAAGTTGATAGAGTTATTGTTGGAGTACGAGGAATTCGGAAGCAAGTAGGAGGATGGAATGTCGCTTTAGCAAATCTAACTTGCAGATAGCATGATAGATGGAGAGTACCCACGAAGGCTTTAAATAGCCTCAGGTATTAAGACGACAGTTGAGAGCTAAAGACAACCAATGGCCCAGATCGAAATGACGCTTCGAAATCCGTAACAAGCAAGATCAATGGTCGTAGGGAGGCCACATGGAAACATGTGGAGGCAAGCACCCGATGCAGGGATACCTCCAATCGTCGCACCGCCATTGTGATAATGGATGTATTACCGATTCATTGGAAACAGTGAATGGTATACCAAAGCAAGGAAACGTTTGGATTTCGCGGATACCAGAAGGGAAACGTGTGGACTTTGCAATAAATGAAGGAATGGGGAAGATTAATGCATCTTTCCAAAACGCATCTTCATAATATCTCTACAAGATTATTATTCGTCGAAGAATGTGAAGTTAAGTGATAAGTTTTATCATTTATATTTTGATATTCAAGAAAAGATTTTAGCAGGTAACAAGGAAATGGAAAGGCCAACATGAAAAAGAAGTGTCTATTCATTAGCAAGGAGGTCAATCTTTAAAAAAAAAAAAAAAAAAAAAGAGATAACTCCCTAAGCCTCTTCTTCATTGTTGCCCGAGGAGCCCTGGTCGGGAGGACTTTTCTCAGGATCCTGAGAAGAGCCTTCTTCAAGAATAACATTGTCAGAGTCCTCTTTAGCAATAGCTTGTGACTCGGCTTGTGACTTCTCCTCTGGAAGTGCCGGCTCGTCAGCCAGATATGCCTTATATTGTGGGTCAGCTGGAAAAGGATCATTTTCTTTTCGAGCCCAGTCTGGGAGATCCATGCCTAATTTCCCGAAGACCTCTTTATGGCACACCTCACGAAAGGGAGCAGTATCGAAAGAAGGGATTGATGCGAGAATTCGCTCCCAAACGTCATTCTGCCCCAAGCGATAAGCTTGGATGTTGTAGACACCTAGTAGTTCGGAGAAAGGTACGCTGTTCAGGTACTTCCGAACACACTCCTTCCGAAGCTCAGGCTTGATGTGCTCGGGCTTGCTAGGGACTGCCCACTTCAGATATTCTTTGTTCTCCATACATTTAATTTCAAGCCTGTCACCGAACAACGTGGCAGCTTCTTTTTGCTTCCTGGCCTCGCGCTCGGCAGCGGCGGCACGAGCCTTTGAAGGATCAAGGGCCTCTTTGAGGGAGTTCACTTCTTCCTCATGCTTTCTTTGCAGCTCCTCGGCAGCTGCAGTCAGCCGGTCTATCTCAGAATTGGCTTTTGCCAAATTCTCTTCACAGGTCTGCAGCAAGAAGCTATTGCGACCAACCCGGCTCAATGCTTCCATGTGTTGATACAATCTCAACACAGCATTCCTGGGAAGGCGGAAATTATTAGAAGAAGTCATAAGAAATTGTGAAAAAATAAGTAAGCAAGAAGACCGGTACCTTGTGGATTGACTAACAAGGGCAACGTCATCCAAGGTTTCAAATTCCTGGCGATCAGAAGGAGCAAGACTGAGGGAGCTCCACTCTCAGGCTTTCTCAGGATCCAGTGTTACCCTGTCGGTCAACTTCAAGGTCCATTGGGGGTGAAGACCACCTCACAATCCGCAGAATTTTTGGATTTTTTATGGGAGGAAGCATCAACTGTATCATGCCTCCTTTTGGTTCGGGCGGAGGAGGAGACATTAGTCCTCTCCACCATTGGCTTCTTCCCTTTACCCGAAGCATCAGCCACGGGCCTGATATTCCTGATACCCCTATAAGAGGGGTCGGGAGAGGGACAGAAGCCTCTTAATCAACAGTCAAGGCTCTAGGCGATCGTTGCTCGGCTGTCGCAACGGCCCTAGCGGCCTTCACTCGCAGGTTCTCGGGGTTCATTCTTGGAGGCACTGCAAAGAAGAGAAAAAGTCAGAATTGAAGACATATCACTTCAATAAAATTAAAAGATGATGGTTAAAAGCTCATAATGAGCCAAGCCCCAGTACTGAAGAATGGAGTTATACTCCACCTCAAGTCCATGTATCTCTTGATACCATGGAATGGATTTGATCTTCCTGACGGCCGCCTCGTCTTCTTTGGATAAGGGAAGGCCTCGGTTATTCTCGGAAGAAGAAGTACACCGCCTCCAAGCGGTCGGGAAGTTAAGATCCGATGGAGGCGCTCGACAGAAAGATTATCGTTCGCACCATCTTTTGTGGTTAGAAGGGCAAGTTCCTTTGGCAAGGATGCTGCCCCTCCAGTCAAGTTCAGCCTTATTGCGTTTGGACAAAAAAACCCATCCGAGAGGATGGGAGATAGAAAGAACATGAAAATGCACAAAGAGAGAAAGAGATGGCGTAATGCCAAGTTCAAAACACAAACCCAAGAAGCCGACGATGAGACACCAGCTATTGGGAAGGAGCATCCCGGGACAAATGTCCCAATAATTCAAAACTGCGAAGAACAAAGGATTAAAAAAGGGAAAGCGAACCCCGCTTTCTAGTGCATCTATGTACAGAGAAAATTCACCCGAAAGGGTTGAATCAACCCTCTCATCAGGATGGGGAGCCCTAACCTGATAAGAGGAAGGAAAATCAAAATCTTGGATGGCTGAAAGAAGGGTTTCCTCCTTGTAAATGGAGGGAACAGAGCCAGGTCCGCCATCGGACCTGGAAGTTTGAGGCTGCCTAGAAGACTCGGCAGTTACCCTAGAAGTCTTGGAAGATCCAGACTCAGGGAGGACAGAAGGAGTTTCGGTTTCTCTCCCTAAACCTTTTTGAGAAACTTCAGCAAACTCGCGCCAGAGGACAGTTAGGGTTTTGTTATCACTATCCGATTGTTCGGAAGGAGGAGAAGCAAAAGCTTCATTACCACTACTATTACTAACACTGGATACCAGAGAAACCCTATTATCCGCCATTACTTGTTTCAGTAAGGTACAAAAGACCAGTAAACTTACTGATTCAGTGAGGCAAAAGCTTGAGAGCAGGAAGGCGCGAAGCAGACGACAAAGGTTCAAATTCCGGACAGGAAGAATGAAACCTACGAAGACAACGAACCGCTTTTAAAAGCAGGCGCACGAGTATTCGGGAATCTGAACGATCGAGATTGATTCAAAATAAACGTTCGAGATTAGAAGACGTTTTGAAAGTTTGAACTCACGAATCCGAAACAGGCGTTCGGAAACCGTCGCTTGGATTACGTGAGCCACGACAGATCGACTGCAAGGAGACACGTGGCCTTACCCTCGCAACACTCAAGGAAAAGTGACCACCGCATTAAATGTGATATGACATTTAATGGAACACGCAGAGACTATTTCTTGACGAAGAACCCAGTTAAAAACCAAGCCCTCGGGATCGACCGAACGCTTGGTCTGGGGGGCTCGTGATATGGAGGAAATATGATCGGACTGGGTTCATACCTGGTTCGACCCTCGACCCCGGTCGAGATAGAGGGAATCGACTCGCTCCCAAGCGAACCGGATCCAGAAGATGGCTTGCTGAGGAAGAAAACTTATTCAGCTACAAGCACACCCTAATTCAACTTATAAATTAGGTTAATTACCCTAATGATGGCAGACTCAAATTGACGGCTGCGGCTAATCATTATCGAAGGGATAATCATCGCATAACCTAAAGGTTATCTCAGGAGTCCTCTACAAGTCCAAACTAGTAGAGGTCTATCGCTCAACGGATCTAACTGTTAAGATCCAACGACTACCCGAAGAAGGCTCAAGTGCATCCAACGAAGGAGATTCGAAGGTACACTCTATATAAACCTCACTGCCATACGAGGTGAGGGACGGAGACTCAGACTCAGACTCAGATTCAGATACATACTGATAGACGTAAACTATCAGAGGCTTACGATCTAGATCACCTTTCCCAGTTCTTTATTCCTTAGCTTTGTGCTTCTAGCAGAGCCGTTTGTGATTAAGTTCATCAACTGACTTAGCCTTCGGAGGTGGACTCCCGACCCCCGCGGTCGGGCCACATCTGACGCTTTCGTTTTGCAAGTCATCACGAGGAGATCTAAGGGCTGAGCAGATTTTGGACGCATCACTTGCAATGTTCTTTTCACTTTTGGGTTTATTTTGACTGTTGTGCTACAACTTTTGGCTCTCTTGGATGGAGTAAAGGAAATGCTTCATCTTCTAGTTGGAGGTTTTTATCTTGTTGGTGGTGATGCCAAGGAACAACCCTTGACGGTATAGTGCATCAGTAACCTAAATAAAGGCAACACTAACGGTGTGACTACACCTTTTCTATTGAAGATTTGTGCTACTACTACATTATGTTCTCAAAATGAGCTAAGGATCTTCAAATTCTAATTGTATTGCAATTTTATTTCTAATATTTGGAAATAAATTACACAACAATGAATTGGGGCAATTATATCCATAGAGAGTCCATTCGAGTAATCAACACTTCGCTTTGCAAAACCTCAACTAAATTTATAAATTACTACGATATCAGATACCACAGTGAAATCATATGGCCAGAATCTGCCCTTTAAGGTGTTTCCTTCTATTTTTTATTTTTTTTTGAGAAAACAAATTTTACCGAGAAGCACCATGCGAAATAGGCTAGGCTCGAGAGATAAACTATAATCAAGCTAACTTATTGATGAAGGTAAGGGTAATGCTTATCAACTTCTTGCCTTCCACCACAAGACCAAGTAAATCCGATTTCACTGATTCCAATCCCTCCTCACATGTATCCTCATTTGTCAGTGCTGCACTCATCCAAGTCTTCAAGTTGTCAATGGCTACAATGTCGAGCTTTCCATTTAGTGTCAGAGTTGACTTGTCCATCTGATCAATGGCGTCTTCATAAGTGTCCCTACAGTCCTTTATAACCTTATCAGATTTGGGTTTCTTTGAAAGGAGACCATTGACAGTTGTTGCACTAGAAAAACTCTCTTTGAGGGCCACCCTAGCTAGACTGGATGGACTTTCTTCGATCATGAGAGCTCTGGGGATGAGTTTGGCGATGCAGACGTCAGGATACAATGTTGTCTTGCAATTGGTAATGATGAAATCCTTGCTGGCGGCTGAGATTGCCAGTGGAAGGAGGAGGAGGAGGACGGCTGTAGATATTGTAGTTGCCGTGGCAGCCATCTTTTTTTTTTTCAAAGAAAGAAACAATTTAAAGTTCTCTTGTTATTATTAAGATGGAAGGAAGACAGATGGGCATGGAGTTGATGAGTGGGGTTTTATTTATACATGGGCTTCTGATCTTGTCTACCTTTCTGGTAGGGATCTTAATGATAGGAGGCAAAAGCGGATGCTTTGAATACTATTACAAGGAATGGTTGAAATGCTATCAACAATTTAATTCAGTTTGCTTCTAAATAGTAAGGATGGGTGTAAATGCAACTGAATTGTTAAATAAATGCAACTGAATTGTTAAATATCTGTGTCTTTAAGATTAACCAGAAGTGCAGTGTTTGAGGTTGAAATGAGGGTTGTCTGATTACGACTTTCACAACCATTCTTGCACATTGTTAGGCACTCATTGTTTGCTCCTTTTTTTTGGTGAAGTTATTTAATGAGTACTCTGAAATAAAGTGAGATTAACAAAAAAATAATAATAAAAAAAAAGTGGTGGTGGTACTCGCCATACATTGGGCAACCTTCATTAGGTTTTTTCTTTGTGTGTGTGTGTGTGTGTGTTGGGGGGGGCTTCGTTGGGCACCAAGATTTGCCACATTGCTTTCTGAATTAGCCTGAAACTTAATCGATGAGTAGTGCCTAGTTCTAAAGATCATACATCAATTTCGTGTCAATTTTATTGTCAAATCGTAGTTATAAATGAAGAGGTTGATACCGACTTGTAAATCCAACTTGTGACAGATGCCACCTCCTGTGCAAGTGAATGCGCCAAGCCAATAACATATCTAGGAAGATAGAAAAGAGAAAATACAAACATCAACTCCAAGGTGTATTGGAAAATGTTGCATTTCTTAGAATTTTTTGGTGAAGTGGGATTTGTTCATGGAGTTATAATTGATCGAGTTGTGGTGAGTTTCATAAAACTCTAATCTTAATGCTAAATACTCAATTTTGGCTCTCTCTCTCTCTCTCTCTCTCTCTCTCTCTCTCTCTCTCTCTCTCTCTCTCTCTCTCTCTCTCTCTCTCTCTCTCTCTCTCTCTCTCTCTCTCTCTTTTCTTTGGAGGAGAAATCGGGGTGTCTAGGTCAAGCTAGTAAGACATCTAACCCTTACTTTGATCTTCACAGAGAAATGGGAATAGATAATTTTATATAATTGTTCCTATTTCCATGGCTAAAAGCTCCGCCATTTAGGCTCAAGATGGATTATAATAAATTGGCATCATTAAGACCGAAACTTACACAACTAGCTATCCATGATGAAATAAAACACAAAGAATGAGGCTAAGAATCTAATTTTTTGGGTCAATATTTATGCTAACAGTATCATGACACTCAACCACAGGTTTTGACCAGTTGGCAGAGATCACCAGTTCATGATATAAAATGAAGAGCTTGAATCATCTTGGGTCAGAGGCAAAGTCCTGCTAAATATTTAAACAGTTATACAACTACCCTAATGATTTAGTCAAGGTACACATAAATTGGCCAAGATGAATAAAGGTTCCAATGAAAGAGCATCATGACACTCCAAAAGAGCATAATTGGGCTAATAGAAGTGGCAAAAATACAAATTTGACATGATAGGTCAACATATAACCTTTTGTCATGATGGAATGATTTTTGGCCTTGTCTTGCGGGTTTTCAGTTAGTGTGCACCCAACTTCTTAAGTCATGCCTTAATAGGGCTGTCTGGACTTTTTAACTAGGCAAAACTCGGACAAAGCTATCGCTACCTTTTTCACGTTGGGCCATGTATTAGCTTTTGTACATAACCCTATCATAAAAATCATAACTTTTTGGTCAAAGAAAAGCTTACATTAATTACCCTATAAAAAATTCTCTAGAGGATAAAAGAGAAATATTTACAATGGACGGTGGTGCGAATTGTAACAACTCCCGTATTTCTAACCCGAGATCCGTATTGTAGGTCCGAGAACCCAAAGGTCTAGTCGGGATGGAAGTCCATGATCCAGACCCTGAACCCATGGATCTAGATCCTCCATCTGAAGAGCCTGCCTTCCTTGGTAGTTGGTCTTCTAGAAGGCAAGTGATGTTTGGAGATGTCCGGAATGAAGGTAAGATCTCCCCCCATCTCTTCTTTAGGGCTAGGTTGTACTTGGATATCAACCCCCTAGCAAAAGCACCATTGTTTGGCAAATTACATGGGGGCGGTTGCTAGTGGCGGTCGATCAAACCATGCGACCGCCTGGAGCGACCGCCTCTGTTTTTGGGGTTTTGCCCTATTTTGCCCCCTGACTTTTATAAAAGGTAACCCTCGTCCAATTTACGAATATTTTATTTGTGGTTACCGTTTTTGGAGGTTAGATGGCTGCCGAGAAGTGCCGAAAGCGGATTTGAAGTGCTAGTAGTGATCTGAAGGTCAATCCTTCCCTGTTTCTGGTATTCTGGAGTGAGGTAATGGATTCACCCTTCATCCTTTATCTCCTTTGTCTTTCAATTTCATGTTAACCCATTCCCTCATCATGGTGGTTACCCTTTTGATCAATCGTAACTCTCTTTCCAATCTTCTTGATGTGATTCATCCGAAAACGAAATCCTGCTTTCGTGAAAAGGATAAATCCAGTCATGGGGAGAGTTCTGGGTAATCCAATGATGGTAATTGTTAGGTTTCCTTTCACCCTTTGGCTTTGGGAGTGTTAGATTCGAGATTTAGGCCATGATCACTCGAAATCCAGATTGAAAACGGGTGATCAGAAGCCTGAGTTTCATATTGAAGCTCTCTGTTTTTTGGGCGGTCACTAGTGGCGGTCGCTTAACTTAAGCGACCGGCACGAGCTACCGGCTGGTAAACAGTGACCAACTGACTTTTGGTTTTGATCCAAATTGATTCAATTGACTTATGCATTATTGTAACCATGTGTTTAGGTGTTCTCTGTTTGAAGAGATAGTCTTATAATAGTTTACGGATTCCGTTTTACAGACAATTTACTTATATGCAGGTAAGGACATTCAATCCTATCTTTATGAATAGACTTAAACATGTTAGTCCAGTGTCTGTTAGAATTAGTCTTTCATTATATAAGCTGCTATAATCATGTTTTACATACCAATCTTGTTGTATTGTTGTTGTTTACCTTGTTTACATATATACTTTGTTTTGATTATGGATGTGATATACTGATGATGCTTAGTATGAGGTTCTGATGAATGAGGTATTCCTCTGGGATATCAAAAGGCTGTGGAATGGGACACATGCCTGCTGATGTCTCCAGCACTGTCATAACTATTGGATGACATTCTTAGGTAGAGTCTAGAATTTGCATGGCTAGGTACCCCACATGCTACTACCCTTTCGGTAGGGGGATTGAAACCGGATGACCCATGATGACAGTGATGTGACGTTGGTCCACTATTAGTCATATAAATGGTAGGGTTACATATGTTAGGGTTGGGCTCATGGACGTCCAAGGAACGGACATGGTGTCATGAGGAGTCATGAGAGCATTCCGCCCCAACAATATGTGGATGACCATAGGGAGATGGAATGGAGTCCAATAGCGGTAGCCAGTCCGTGAGGATTCTCATTCCTAGGTTGCAAAGGATATTGAACCGAGTTGGTTGGTGCCATAGGGGATGTATCTGGACTTCATGTAGGCATGTTACCTGTATGACCTTGCATTGGATTAGAAACCCCGACATGCGCCAGTACTCATTACCCATGGTCATGGTGAGAGAGTGTTGACTTAACCCCAGCCATGGTTTGAGAGCCAGGTGTGGACCTTTCACTTTTGCCCAGGATCCCTACAGAGGTAACCAGTCCTTGCTGGATCAGAGTGACTAGACTTACCCAGAGGAGGGCTGGTGTATATCTTAAAACATATCAATTGTTAGAGACTTGCATAGTTAGAATTATAGTATCATTCATACTCTGCACTCATTCATATCATTTATGCATTTCTGATCTGTTGGATATTTTGATGGGAATTGTAATTGTTCTTACTGAGTTCTCTAGAACTCTTTATTGTATATGTTTTATTAGCCTGCACAGATGGAGGAATTGTGCCAAAAGATGGACTGGTTTCCTATGAAGGAACCTTCCCGTATGAAGAGGATGTGGCACCGGCAGTGGGAAATGGAGATAGCCTGTGAGGGAGCTCCTGCGAGTGCATGGAGTGCGCTTATCGCACCTATTGATGGACAGAGACAGAAAGTGGTTAGATAGTTAGCTCAGTGAATGGACAAAAACTGGAGGACGCCTTTTCTTAAGATTCATGAAAAACATTATTTAGCCTTAGAAAAGGAAACTGGAAAGAAAATAATATAACTCTTTTTGATTGCTTCCGCTGAACTCGTATTCATTTTAATTCATTATTCTTTCATTTATTATTTTTATTGGAGTATTTGGGCTCCTGTAATCCTTTAATTCATTTATTGAACTGTTATTGCTCTTGATTGTCTATATTTGTATTTATTATTGTTGATAGACTAAAACCGTGGATCCTATGATGGATCACTCCCACGGGTTCTCGGGCGGGTAACCGAGACCGGCGGGTGGGGTGTGACGTTGTCATTAAATCTTAGATAAAGAGAAAATCTAATGATTACCCGAAGCAAACAAGGATTAACCATAAAAGGAAATGGATGCATGTACACACCACACCTTATACAACTTTTTATTAGCTATTCTCCCATGGGCATTGCGTTGAGTCCTCTTCTTAATGAACTTCTTAGTGGGCACCAGGATTTGCCGCTTAACTTTTTGAATTAGACCGAAATTTGAGCCATGAGTAGTGCCGAAGAATATCAATTGGAATTCATATGAGAGCCATAAAGATTTTTGTCATATGTGATGAGGTGGACTTCTTTTTATCCGACGGAATCAACACACATTCAAGCCTAGGTTATCCTCATAACCATTCATGGCCATTATCATGAATGGGGTTAACATAATTTGATAGATTAACTCCTATTCATAGCCTTGAGTGGAATATGGAAATTGATTCTCCACTTAGAAGGGAAGGTTGTGTGAAGGCGATTTATTCCGCATTAGTAGAGAAGGCACAAGTTTATTAATTCTCCAATAGTAGGGAATTGTTTCTTTACTCAAGTGGGGGTATGGTTGGTTAATGGCCTAACTCATCACCATGAGGAGCTCAGTTGATGTAAGGTGTGGTTTTTGACCAATATAAACCCAACTCAATCATTGTATGCTATGTAATTCATACTATACGCACACATGCATTGCGTTCTTATTTACTTTCTTGCAATGTCTCTTTTCACTTTGAGGTTTATTTTGAGTGTTGTGAGGTAACTTTTGGCTCTCTTGGATGGAGTACAAGAAATGCTTCATCTTCTAGTTGGAGGTTTTTATCTGGTTGGTGGTGGTGCCAAGGAACAACCCTTGACGGTATGCTACATCAGTAACCCAAATAAAGGCAACACTAACGGTGTGACTACACCTTTTCTATTGAAGATTTGTGCTACTACTACATTATGTTCTCAAAATGAGCTAAGGATCTTCAAATTCTAATTGTATTGCAATTTTATTTCTTATATTTGAAAATAAATTACACAACAATGAATTGAGGCAATTATATCCATAGAGAGTCCATTCGAGTAATCAACACTTTGCTTTGCAAAACCTCAACTAAATTATAAATTACTACGATATCAGATACAACAATGAAATCATATGGCCAAAATCTGCCCTATAAGGTGTTTCCTTCTTCTTTTTTGAGAAAACAAATTTTATCAAGAAGCACCACGTAAAATAGGCTAGGCTCGAGAGATAAACTATAATCAAGCTAACTTATTGATGAAGGTAAGGGTAATGCTTATCAACTTCTTTCCTTCCACCACAAGACCAAGTAAATCCGATTTCACTGATTCCAATCCCTCCTCACATGTATCCTCGTTCGTCAGTGCTGCACTCATCCAAGTCTTCAAGTTGTCAATGGCTACAATGTTGAGCTTTCCATTCAGTGTCAGAGTTGACTTGTCCATCTGATCAATGGCGTCTCCATAGGTGTCCATACAATCCTTTATAACCTTATCAGATCTGGGTTTCTTTGAAAGGAGACCATTGACAGTTGTTGCACTAGAAAAACTCTCTTTGAGGGCCACCCTAGCTAGACTGGATGGACTTTCTTCGATCATGAGAGCTCTGGGGATGAGTTTGGCGATGCAAACGTCAGGATACAATGTTGTCTTGCAATTGGTAATGATGAAATTCTTGCTAGCGGCTGAGATTGCCAATGGAAGGAGGAGGAGGAGGACTGTTGTAGAGATTGTAGTTGTCGTGGCAGCCATCTTTTTTTTTCAAAGAAATAAACAATTTAAAGTTCTCTTATTATTATTAAGATGGAAGGAAGACAGATGGGCAAGGAGTTAATGAGTGGGGTTTTATTTATACATGGGCTTCTGATCTTGTCTACCTTTCTGGTAGGGATCTTAATGATAGGAGGCAAAAGCGGATGCTTTGAATACTATTACAAGCAATGGTTGAAACGCTATCAACAATTTAATTCAGTTTGCTTCTAAATAGTGAGGATGGGTGTGAAATGCAACTGAATTGTTAAATATCTATGTCTTTAAGATTAACTAGAAGGGCAGTGTTTGAGGTTGAAATGAGGGTTGTCTGATTACAACTTTCACAACCATTCTTGCACATTGTTTGGCACTCATTGGTTGCTCCTTTTTTTTTTTTTTTTTTGTGAAGCTTTTTTATGAGTACTCTGAAATAAAGTGAGATTAACAAAAAATAAATAAATAAATAAAAATGTGGTGGTGGTACTCACCATACATTGGGCAACTTTCATTAGGTTTTTTCTTTGTGTGTGTGTGTGTGTTGGGGGGGGGGGGCTTCGATGGGCACCAAGATTTGCCACATAGCTTTCTGAATTAGCTTGAAATTTAATCGATGAGTAATGCCTAGTTCTAAAGATCATATATCAATTTTGTGTCAATTTTATTGTCAAAGCCTAGTTATAAATGAAGAGGTTGATACCGACTTGTAAGTCCAGCTTGTGACGGATGCCACCTCGTGTGCAAGTGAATGGGCCAAGCCAATAACATATCTAGGAAGAAAGAAAAGAGAAAATACAAACATCAACTCCAAGGTGTATTGGAAAATGTTGCATTTCTTAGAATTTTTTGGTGAAGTGGGATTTGTTCATGGAGTTATACTTGATCGAGTGGTGGTGAGTTTCATAAAACTCTGATCTTAATGCTAAATACTCAATCTCTTATTTGGAGGAGAAATCAGGGTGTCTAGGTCAAGCTAGTAAGATATCTAACCCTTACTTTGATCTTGACAAAGAAATAGGAGTAGATAATTTTATATAATTGTTCTATGTTTACAAGACATAAGCAAAAAAGTTGTAGAGGTGGCATTAGCCAGAGCGAGTCAAGGCGAGTGAGATACTCAATTCTGAGTTGTCTCGAACACCAATCTAGGCATCTTCCCGTTTCCATGGCTAAAAGCTCCGCCATTTAGGCCCAAGATGGATTATATTGACTTGGCATCATTAAGACCAAAACTTAAACAATTAGCTATTCAGGATGAAATAAAACACAAAGAATGCGGTTAAGAATCTAATTTCTTGGGTCAATATTTATGCTAACAGTATCATGACACTCAACTTCAGGGGTTAACCCAGTTGGCAGAGATGACCACCTCATAATATGAAATGAAGAGCTCGAATTATCTTGGGTCTGAGGCGAAGTCCTGCTATATATTTAAACAATTATACAACTACCCTAATGATTTAGTCAAGGTACACATAAATTGGCCAAGATGAATAAAAGTTCCAATGAAAGAACATCATGACACTCCAAAAGAGCATAATTGGGCTAATAGAAGTGGCGAAAAAATAAATTTGACATGACAAGTCAACATGTAACTTTTTTTCATGATGGATTGATTTTGGCCTTGTCTTGCGGGTTTTCAGTTATTGTGCACCCAACTTCCCAACTCGTGCTTTAATAAGGCTGTCTGGACTTTTTAACCAGGCAAAACTCGGACAAAGCTATCGCTGCCTTTTTCATGTTGGGCCATGTATTAGCTTTGGTACATAACCCTATCATACAAATCATAACTTTTTTTGGTCAAAGAAAGCTTACGTTAATTACCCTATAAAAAAATTCTCTAGAGGATAAAAGAGAAGTATTTAGAATACACGGAGGTGCGAATTGTCATTAAATCTTAGTTAAAGAGAAAATCTAATGATTACCCCGAAGTAGAGAAGGATTAACCATAAAACGAAATGGATGTACGCACCACACCTTATACAACTTTTTATTATCTGCTGATAATGACTTATATGGGCAATAGGATCTCCAAACCCATCAAATGGAGAGAATGTTGGGAGCCTGAAATTATGGGGGAACTCGAACCTGGCAATGGCATCCATAAACAGGGTTTTCCTAATGATTGAGTATATGTCATCAATCCTTCCCCTCGTAAGTTGTCCCAACTTCTGGTTAATGTCTGCTAGCTCTCGATTGATTTGTACTCCCCGAGTACCATCTGATTGAATGCTATCCCATCTCGAACTTTTAGACGAAGCCGTATGCGTGAGAACTCCTCGTTCGAGTCCAGTGAGAGTCCCAGTTCAACTCCCTTGCACTCATTTCTTGAATGTTATGCTCATCCCTTTTGGGCAATTCCCCAGTTCTTCTCGCTCTCGATTGCTCTTCTCGTACTCCTTGCAAATATTGATTTCTTTCTTGCCTGAAGTTTTGTCCTTTAGTTTGTTGTCTATTTCTTCATGGAGAACGTCCTCTGATTGGTGAAACTCTTATCTCGGCCCTTCATGCTCATCCTTGGACCTTTTCCCGATTGTGGAGATTAGGATGTCTTGGTGCTCCTAGGCGTTTGGCTACCATTTAGAGCATTTGTTGCATCTCCAAAACTTGGATTTAATATGGTTCCTCAGTTCCTGGAGGTTATTCGGGTTGTTCAGGTGATCACCTTCGGCTACTTCTTCATCTTCGTGAATTTCTCCGTCACGAACACGATTTCCTTCAGGGGCTTTCCTCCTAGAGGTGGATTCAGATTTTGGTTCCTCAGTGTTGCTGATCTGGTATCCACCATGGCTTTTTGAAGCATTTCCAACAGATGGCATCAAATGATGCATCCAAAATCTGCTTAGCATTTAGATCATTGAGGAATGTCCTGCAAAATAAAGTTAGGTATGGCCCAATCATGGGGTCGGGAGGTCACCTCCAAAGGCTAAGTCAGTAATGGAACAGGTCACAGAGCTCTAGCTAGTTGCAGAGCTTTAATTGAAAACGATAATGGAGGGAAACGATTCAGATACCTCTGTTGGGTGTAAGGGTTTACTTTATATAGGATTTACCTCCCTTCCTTGACGGTTAGATTTGTCCGTGCCTTCTCTTGGAAGCCATTCGATCTTAGGGTTTTACCCTTCTCTCGGTGGATTATGGCAATTACCTCTATTAACAAGATCACCCATCTCGTACTAATGGTGATTGCCTATTACGACTCAATCATGTATCCCAAATTCCTCGGGATCACATTTAGTTCTATAACCGCAACATTCCTTCCTCCTTACGTAACTACCTAGTTCGAATTATGGACCGGTCTCAACCATGGTCAACCTGTCCCAACCGAAGTACACAACCCGACTGTGGTTAAACATGGTTTAGTGTTATTTTGTCATCATCAGTAATATTATATACTAAATGGTACGACTACGTCATAATGTCAATACCATGCCATATTTATTCCCTATGGTATTGTATGGTATGATAGAATTATGTTATCTTTCAATACCATACCATATTTATTCAATATAGTATGGTATATGGTATGATAAGATATAAGTGAGAACGCCCTTTATCATTATTATTTTGTGAGAACTTAGGTTTGCTTAGGCTAGCTTAATACACCTCGACTATTCCTTATAAGGATAGTTATTATATATAATTTAAATATACAGCGAGGGTTTACCTATGACTTTGAGAGAATTCAAACCCTGACCGCCTACATATGAGGCATTAGTTTTTGCCAACTGAGAGCAACCTCTCGATGTTAAGTGGGACCTTTTTTTATTTAATATCGAATACACTGCACTCTTAGTTGTTTCAATACCGTTCATCAGATACGATCATATTACCATTCCAAGCAAGGTTCGTAATCTCAATGTCAAAATAAGAGTTTTGGACCAAAATTGATGATTTTATTTGAGATTCTTTTTGTCTTGAGTAATGATTTGATTTGAGATAACTAAGTATGATCTGTTAACTACGACATGACATTACCTGTAGTATGAATATTCCAGATATTCGGTCCCAATCCCAAGGACCCAAAAGTAAAAATGGACACAACAACAAGTGGTCCTTTGTACATCTAGTGGACCAGTTCTTCAATTTGCTGTGCTTCGCATGGTTGAAATGGATATTCCAAGTTCATATTCTACGATTCTACCAAAACCAAATCAAATATTCCAAGTTGGTATTTTTTTAATATATATATATATATTTTTTTATATAATTGTAAGAAATTGATGTCGAATTCTATCTAAACCAAAAAGTGAAAAAGGACAGCATTCGTACAAGAGAGGTCTGACGTCGAAGTCCTCTATACGAGGTCGGTTCTGTTTCTTTTCAGAGTAGTATTATCGTTTCATCTGTTTTACCCATGGAAAGAAATTTCGGCGAAATTCGCCAGTTTCGCCCCCCGGCGAAACGAAACCAGGGGGCGAAACGAGATGTATAAATGGTTGCCGGAAAATCAAAATGTCGCCGGAAAATCGTCGATTTTCCGGCGAATCAAACGAAAATTGCCGGATTTAGTGCTGTTTTTGCCGGATCGTTGAAGGAGATGGAGAGAATCGAAGAAATGGAAAACGAGAGAAACATAAATAAACTGAAGAAGTAATCCCACAGGTGGTGCTGTTTTTAGCCCGATCGTTGAAAGAGATCCGAATGAAGGGAAGAAATGAAAAAAAACAAGAGAATAGAAAAAGGAAATGACAGTGAGACGGTTTGTGATTTTTGCAGCGGCGAACTACGTGCTATTCAAAGTAAGCAGCAGCGGCGAACCATCTGAGTCCAGCAGCGGCGAAGCATCCATTAGAGTTGCAGCGGCGTCGACAAGAAGAAATGAGAAAGAAACGAACATCAAAACCTGAAATTTCTGAAGTGCAGTCGTCTGAATAGAGTTCTGATTATCTTTAAAATAAATTCACGTTGAAACCGATTTGGGAGTTTTGAGTTTTATAATTTATTATCCTAATGGGGAACAATTCCCACCAATTTATTGCTGTTTTGTCTTTATCTCACGACCCAGTTTCATTCTCGGAAGTCAATGTGATGTCACTCAGAATTGAATTTTTTTGCTTTTTTATTGGCGAAATGTCAAAGCCCAATCTCGGCCACGAAAATTTTAACGCGAAAATTCGTCATTTCGCTCGGTTCGCTGCCCAGCGAACCGGGCGAAACGAACGAAATTTCTTTCTTTGGTTTTACCATGAATTTTGGAGGAATTCTCACTTTTATCGTTTTTTTTATTAGAAAATATATCCACTTTTATCGTTTTAAAATGTAAAATCCATACGTCACTGTTTGCTTGCGGAACTGCTGTGGAACGAAATGGGTAAAGTGGACAAATTTTTTAGACTCATGTGCAGCTATGGTAGAACATTTCAGCAAAATTCGTCAGAAAATCGGGGATTTCACCTAGTTCGGTGAGTGGCAAACTAAAACACTCCCCGAAAAGCGAGAATGATACGTCCAAAATCTGCTCAGCCTTGAAATACTTAAGGAATCATCTATAAAACAGTGTTAGACGTGGCCAAACTGTGGGGTCAAGAGGCCACCTACGAAGGCTAAGTCAATTATGGAACTGATCACAAAGCTCTGGCGAGTTGCAGAACAGAAATCGAATACGATAGTAAGGGAAACGATTCAGATACCTTCACTGTGCGTAGATTACTTGTTTATATAGGTTTTACCTTTGATTCCCGATCATTGGATCCGTTCATGCTCCCTCTTGGTGACCGTCTGATCTTAGAGTTAAAACCCATTTTTCGGAGATGAAGGTGGTTTCCTTTTAAGTTACGATCCTTCACCCCGTATTAGTAGTAGTTATCGTGTTTAACACGATTGCCCACTCCTCACAGTAATAATAGCCGTTTATAACTCAATCATGTATCCTGAATTCTTCAGGGTCACGTCATCTTCAGAACCATTGTGTTCCTTCTTGCGTAATAACGATTCGACCATGTCTGAAACCCACCATGGTTGAACTGTATTCAACCGGGGTTAAGACCAAACCGAAGGTAGACCCAGTTTGATACAAATTTTCCCATATCACGAGCCCCCCAGGCCAAGCTTTTGGGACAACCGAGGGCTTGGTTTGGTTTCAGCTAATCACGATCATTAAAATGGAGAATGCAAAGGTTCAAACTCTCTCCCGAATGTCAAACGTCGCATTGATTGCTCTCTGTGTCATGGTACCTCTTGAGCCGCCTGAGTTCTTCGTCTTTTGCGCCAAAGACAGCACACGTCCCTTGCCAGCTGTAATCATCTTCACCTCCAGTTCGAATCGACAGTTCTTCACAATCGTTGGATTGGAACGATTCTACCAGATGTCTGAAACCGATCATGGTTGAATTGTATTCAATCGGGATTAAGACTGAACCGAAGGTAGACCCAGTTTAAAACAAATTTTCCCATATCACAAGCCCCCCAGGCCAAGTGTTCGGGACAACCGAGGGCTTGGTTTGGTTTCAGCTAATCACGATCATTAAAATTGAGAATGGAAAGGGCTAGACGCTCTCCCGAATGTCAAACGTCACATTGATTGCTCTCTATGTCACGGTACCTCTTGAGCCGCCTGAGTTCTTCGTCTTTTGTGCCAAAGATGGCACGCGTCCCTTGCCAGCTGTAATCATCATTACCTCCAGTTCGAATCAGCAGTTCTTCACAATCGTTGGATTGGATCAATCTTATCCATCAAATTAAATCCTAAACCGTCTCCTGGTCTAGATTATTGATTTAGACGTATCTTGACCGTACACGATCCAACGCTTTGCCTATTTAAATCCATTCAAATTTTAACTTCAAGCTTCAGTTTCTCATTTGCGAACTTGTCTGCAAAATCCATCATCGTCTTCTTTGCTCCTGCAAGTCTTCTAGTCTTCAAGCTTCCTTTTTCTTCCAGTAACTCAAACAAGTAAGTTCATCAAACTTTTTGCCTCTTTCACTTGTTTTTCTTTAGTCACTCTTTCGGATTTGGGTTTTTCTTTTTGAACCAGCAAAAATTTCTTCTGCAATGGGTAGTGGCAAAACCTCTAATGACAATTATGCTAGTAATAATGCCGGTTGAGACAATTTCGGTGATCAACCTACCGCCTCTGCCTCCGTTGAATTATCCGACGACAGAGGTGATAGGGTTACTGATCGCTGGCTCACCTTGCTAAGCCAAAAACAAAACCCTAAGGGACCACCCAGCTTGCCTTCCTACTCCCGAACACAAAAATGTTCCAAATCCACAACTAAGGCTTCCCGTTCATCCAAAAGACCTGTCCAGGGCCCTAGTTATTTTGTCTCTCATTTCACCAACGATGAGTTGGAATCTGCTGTAGATCATTATTCCTTACCCTCATCCTATCTTCTTCGAGTTCCCAACTGTGAAATCTAGCCCTTTCCTAACCCTGACCTTGACCCGGATCCATTTTTGTTTGTAGGTCCAAAGACCCGGAGTAGTGGAAAAAGAGACTTGTGGGCCCTCATAGTCGAAGATTCGGTGTATGACTCAGAGCCTATGGATATTAACAGTGATGCCCCTTACTTGGATACACTGTCAGTGTTCACTGAGAAACTGCACTTAGAAGGGGGAGAGCGTAGTTGAAGTACGTGATGCACTTCCGATCTCGTTCCGAAGGTAATTATCTATTCTAGACTTGTTGATTGACTTGTAGGAGAAAACCCAACTCAATTCGGATCAGTCTAGCCTTCCATTTCCCTGACTGAAGTTGCTGTTCAGGCTTGGTCGACTGGCCATCGACCAACAGAATGGTAAATTCGAAAATTACAAAATTCTCCATTATTTTAACCCTACTTTTTGGGAACTCGTGAATAGAAGCCTAACCTAATCATTGGCACTTCAGAGCTCGAGGAGTGAGCTTCCCTAGGGCATTCCTTGAAGTTGGTGAAGGATCTTGGTCTCAATCATTGCCTTCCATCTCCATTGCTTCCTCAAGGTATGATTCCTCTCTCTCATTCTCTAATCTACTCTTTCCTCCACTCTTTTTCACTATTGAGACTATGGCTGAAGTGCTGCAACCTTGCAAACACTTAACCATGTGTTTCCCTTTCATCTCCATTAATTTCTTCTTATTCTTGCTATGCTATGCATTCAATACAATCAATAGCATTGCATTTCCATGATTCTTGTCATTTCAACTTGTCTTATTGAGCTAAACTGAGGTATAGATGTATGCTAGGTTTGATTTACTATTGGTTTATGATTCTAGTATGGTTTTTATCATTTCCTTAGCTAATTCCCCATCATTCCTTGCCATTGCAACAAACCCCATTTCAATTCTTGATGTTAACATATAGAACATAGGGTTTCAATTTGGGTATTCCTAATTGGACCGTTGGATCTTGATAATTTTCATTGTGTAGTGTCTCTACATTGCTATGATCATTCCCTCAAATTTTCAGATAGATCCGAGACCCGAAAGATCAGTTTCGGGCCCAATTTCCCTATGTTGCCCATTACTGATGCTCTTAGTCGACTGGTTAGTTGACCAATCAGTCGACCAAAGGAAAACAGCAACTCAACTCTTGCTCGTTTCGCTTCATTGATCTCCAAATTGATTGTTTCCTTCTCTAATGTTACTTATATATTATCTAGGGTTCAAGCACTAAGTTGGGGACTATCCTAAGTGGTATTTGCTAATATTCCCGATTCGATTAAGGTAAGGAAAGTTATACCCATATAACATGGACTGTGTGCTTATTCAATGATGATTGGCAACTTGATATGCTTTTCTTATCAATTTTATTTAGACATCATATGACTACTATAGTTGTCTTTTAACAGCAATAACATGTTTAAGTACTCTTGTATATCATGTCTATTTAATTATTGTTATTTACATTACACTTGAATTATGCGATGTTATAATATGATTTCCAATATGATGATGTATCATGTATGTGTGACATGATGAATTGAGAATGTGATTGGATAAGTATAATTTGAGATTGAGGAATGTCCTATTGACATTTCTATCCTTGGACATCGGAGGGAATAGTATGGGATGTTCTCCCAAGGTGTCCATTGACGCTTTCCCAGATTATTGGATGACATATGTAGGACTTGTCTAGGTGTATGGCTAGGAGGTCCTTGTCATATCAAACCCAATTTGGAAGGGTATTGAGACTGAACGACCCGTGGTAGTAGTATGGTTTGATGGGCACTCAAGACTGGTAATCAATCAGTGAGAGGACATAGATTATATTACGGATACCCGAAAGAGGCCATTGTTGGTAGGGTTGCAAATAGTCAGACTTGGGCTCACGGGCGCTCGAAGATTGGTGAGTCATATCCGTGAGGGGACGTGAGAGCTTCCCGTCTACTATTTGTGGATAACCAATGGGGTTGATGAGTCCGGTGGCTAATATCCGTGACTCTAGTGTGAAGGATACCAGAAAGGATCGCCCGGGGCGAGGAATGGACGTATCTGGATCTAACATGGTATGACTGAGTAGATGACTTGCATTGGGCTAGGCTTCACTGTGACATGCGCCAATATTTATACCAATGGTAATGTGAGAGAGTGGTGACCTAAACCCTAGCCATGGAATCGTCCGAGATGGATGCAGGACCCAATTCACACCAGAGAACCCAAGATACCTGGATGGTTGAGGGAAGAGTGATTTGAGACCTACCCAAGGAAGTATGGTGCTATGACTTAAAGCATGTCTACCATAGAGACTAGCATATGTAGAGTTAGAATCATAATTGCATCATCTGTCTCATATCATTTGCATCATGTTATGACTCGTATCATATGATTTATGTATTATGGATCTGACTTGCTGAGTTCCTTTGAACTCATTCCTTTCTGTGCATTTGCTTTGTTAGACTATCCTACAGGTTTTTGAAGAGTCCGATGGCACGTCCTTCGAAGCACCCTATAATGAGTCACACTACCCTCAGGGTAGTGGCTCCTATGAAGATTATTGTGAGGGTACCGAAGAGGACTATGCTGCACACCAGGATTAGCCCGACACTGGTGTTGGAGCAGCTGTACTGGACCACGAACATCTACACCCATGAGGATGTGTTTTATGTGACTGATGAAACATTTATTTAATATTACATTTTGGGTTCTCCTTTGAAACCGGATCTGTAATTTAACTTTCTTGGATATACTCTTTTGAATAAACTTAACTTGATTATGCTACTTTCCGCTGCTGTGTGAGAAAGTGACTTCTGATCACTCTCTCTCTCTCTCTCTCTCTCTCTCTCTCTCTCTCTCTCTCTCTCTCTCTCTCTCTCTCCTTTGGATTCATCTTTATTCCGCACTCTGATTGTCTGTTTTATCTTATTCTTGATTCTTTATTATATGCTTAAACCATGATTATTATCGTTCATGATTGTGTTATCGCGTATGTGGGAGGCATGGTTGCACGATACTTGATCTTCGGGACTGTGGATCACATACCCGGGTATGCCCGATGGGGTACCGGCTGGGTGGATGTGACACCAACCCTAATGAGAGAGCCAATTCCGATCCTCTTGAGGAGTTTTCCCTCTATCCGGACACTCTTGTAAGTGGTGTCTGATTTCCATTCTTTTCCCCCTATTCTTTGAAGTCTTATATCACTTGGAAATTTTTCCAAGGTTGCTTCTCCCGAATAGCTGGCGTCACATTGTTGGCTTCCTTGGGCTATGTTTTGAACTCAATGTCCAACCTTCTATCACTCTATTTTCCCATTTCTACTCAATGTCCAAATCCAATCCTCCGGGTTGGGTTTTTCTTTCTAGGCGTAGCAAGATTGAATTGGAATGGTCGGGTAGCATCTTGGCCGAGGGTACCTGCCCTTCTAACCACAAAGGGTGGCGCCATCAGTACTTTTTCTACCGAGCACCACCATCAGACCTTAACTTCCCAATCACCTGGAATCAGGTCGATTCTTATACCGAGGCAAATCGTGCTCTACCATTCACTCCCGACGACAAAAGTGCTGCCAAGAAGATTAAGTTGATTGACGCATGTCAGGAGATCCATGGTCTAGAGATGGACTATGAAGCTATCCTCCAACATCGGGGTCTAGCCCCTAGTGAGCTCTCTAATCCTCATATAGTTTGATTCAATTAGACTTCGTTGTTTCAATGGATTTACTAACTCTGTTCTCTTTTTCGTGTAGTGCCTCCAAAGTATAACCCGAGTGTAGTGAGAGATATGGCTGCCAAGGGAGTTGCGGTGGCAGAGGAGAGGGCCCCTCGGTCAAAAAGAGAAGAGCCAGAAAAAGCCACCGTCCCTCCTCCAAAAGCTTCTCCAAAAGCCCCGAAGGGGGTTTTAAAGTTGTTGACTGAGAGTTTGGGAAAGGGTAAGGCTTCCGTTGAGGTGGAGGAATCTGCCCATGAGGATGTCATCCCTACAAAAAGGAGACATGATTTGACCGATGACGCTACATTGAAAAAACAGCGAAAGAACCAAGAGGCAAGGGAGATCTTTGTTCCCCAATGGAAGTTGAAGGTGGCCGACCAGGTCACTCAAGATTTTTAGAAGGCTTTGCAATGGTGCACATTTGCCCAAATGCTTGCTGACAGTAAAGTTCTCAAGTCTCTCAGTGGTGAGGGATTCATAAATTCCCCAATCAGGTATGCAAATTTTTCTGAGTTTTCCTTCACTAAATTCAAAAAATGTGTGACATCTCCTGAACCTCACTCTCGGTTATCATCGTTTTTCTCAAGGTGGTTGTGGATGATTTTCATTGTCAAATGGAATCTATGCTTTGGATTGGGCATCTTAGTGCTCGCTCCAAATGGTTGGAGGATGAAATGAAGTCTAGGGGTTCTGAGATCACTCAATTGAAAGAAGACAATCTCAAGCTCAAAGAGGAGAACATGAAGCCTGGGTCAGTCAACAGAGACTTTGAGTTGGCTGTTGGGAGAATTGGTGTTCTCACACAGGAGGTAAAAAGCCTCCAAGGGGTGGTGTCCGATGCAGAGAAGAGGATTGATACTTTGACCAAGGAGAAGGTAAATCTTCAGGATCAGGTAACTCCTTCCAAACCCGAACACATTTATGAGGAGACCAGGAAGGCCTGCATTCGAAGTATTTGAACCAGCAAGCCTTTCAATGAGTTGTTGGTTCCCTTCAACACTAAGGCTTATAGAGATGGACAAAATGACTTTTGGAAGCCATATTGACAGTTGATCTAGCCTTTGATACTAGTCCCTTTAAGGGAGTTTGTCACCCATAAGTATTTGACTCTCTAAAGCAGCCACTTCCTAACTGGGCTCAATCAGTGGAAGATCCTCCAGCAGCGGACGCGAACATAAAGTTTTATCTCAGAGATTCTCCTCCTCTCACTCCCAAGGGTGAAGTAGTTCAAGACAATCAAGTCCCTCAAGAACAAACTCCAGCTGCAAATCCTCAAGTGGTGCTCGATCCCGAACCCATTCAAAAATAAATACAGTTGTGTTTTTGTGCCAACTGCCTTCGAGAATTTTCTTTTTGTAATCTTTTCTGCTTCTTTTGTAAGGGTTGGCCCCCTCTGGCCGTTCTAATTATCAACAAAGATAACTTTTTACTTTATTTTCTTCAGAATGGATAACATGCGAGTGTGTCAGTGACAATTTTCTTGAGTGTTCGGGGGATTCTGTGTTGACTCAAAACTGGAGTATCTCTTTCAATTCGCGTTCATCAACCCATTAAACTTTTGGAGGTCTCACTCGAGTTTAAAATCGAAGCCTTATACCTAGGAAATTGCTTAGAATTCCTCTGGCCTTCGAAGGTCTCATTCAGGTTTGAAACTAAAGCCTTTTGAATTAATCATGCCAAGAGTTCCCTTGAGTTTTTAGAGGACTTACTTGGTATATGCAAATCGATACTCATTCATGTCCAGTTGTATCGAATAATCTCTTTGTTTGCCATTCCTGATCCTGATTCTCGAATTGATCATCTTTTGGAATTCAAACGTCATATCATATTTATTACTTCGAGTGGGTGATTGTTCACTTCTTGAGCCGTCTGTCTTCCTCATTCCTTGTGCCGAAGCGCCACATGGACTCTTCCTGCAGTCATCATTATTGTTTTGACAAATTCGAACCGTCATTGATTGTTGGCCGTTGACTTCATTCAATCTTGTTCATTGATGATCAGTACTCAAACGGTCGCTCATCCTCGTCCACTGATTGGAGTGGATCTCAACCTTATGTTCTTTCCTTTGAGGTCATTTAAACCCATTTTTTCTTGGTTCTTTTCTTTCACTATTTCATTTCGTGAACTCATCTGTATTTGAAGTTTCCAGAGCTCTTCTTTGTGACTCCCTACTATTGAGTTTCTAGATTGAAGCTTCATCTTTCCAAAGGCTCAACAAGTAAGTTCTTTACCTTACTTTTGTTCAATCCTCTGTTTTCTTTGGACCTCCATTCCTCTTTACAATGGTTAGTTATAGAACCTCAAATGATGACTCTGTCGGTCGTATGTTTGATGGTGTGGGCTTTGCTAACCAAATGACCTCTCTGTCTTAGTAGAGTGAGTTATTAGGTGATAAGGATGAGAGGGTTACCGACCAATGGTATGTCTCCATCTGCTCAAACCCAAAAGATCAATCTGGGAACGTCTTGAGGAGTAAAAAGATTTTTTTCTTCTCAATCTTCTCATAAGCCAAAGACTTTACAAGATACCCATGTTGTAAGCTCCCGAACGTCGAAAAGACCATCTCAGGGGCCTAATTTCTTTGTATCCCATGTTCGTCCATAGGAGGTTTCCTCTATTTCTAGTCAATATTCTCTTCCTTTTGATTATATTTTTAGACTCCTGAATTTGAACGAAAGAGTCAATTCGGTTCTTACTAACGAATTCTTGATTTATACTGATACCCTAAAAAGTGGGTTCCGGTTCCCTTTTTCCTCTCCTCTCTATTCTAAGGTTCTTCACCACTGGGGGATTTGCCCTGGTATGCTTCTCCCAAATAGCTGGAGATTGGTTATTGGGCTTCTCGATCTCTTCCATCAACTGGAAATAGTTCCTTCACTTCCCATCTTCTCTCATTTATTTTCCTTGAGCAAATCCAGTCCCCTCGGTTGGATTTTCTTTTCGAAGCATTATAAAACCGAGCTTGGGTGGTTAGGGAGTATCCTGGCCGAAGGTACCTGCCCCTCAAACCACAATGGGTGGCGCCATCAGTATTTATTCCTTCATGCACCTTCGGGCCTCAATTTTCCCATTTACTGGGGTAGATCCGATTCCCACACTGAGGCAAACCGTCCCTTGGCTTTGTCTCCTGACGAAGCAATTGCTATGAAGAAGATCAAATCCATTAGTGCACGTCAGGAGATCCATGGTTTGGCCATGGAGTACGAGGCCATCCTCCAATTGTGGGGTCTAGCCCTTGAATCTTCTCTTCTGGCAACATGGCCAACAAACTCATCATCTGAAGTCCTTCCACTACCTGTGATGAAGAAAAAGAGAAGATTTCTAGGGATTTCTAATGAGATACTTTGAAAAGCAAAGAACCCAAACCTAGAAAGAGAAAAGAAAGAAGAACACAATAAAGAAGAGATTGATGAACTTACTTGTTAGCTTATTGAAGAAGGACTAGACCTTGTAAACTAAAAAGCTTGTAGTTGCAGAGTAAACATAGAGAAGCTTCAAGAACAGACAAATTCGCAATTGAGAAGGTAAAGGTTGAAGTTGAAATATGAAGGAGTTTAAATAAACAAAAACATTAGATCGTGTACGGATGAGATTCATCTATATCAACGATCGAGACCGAGCGATGTTTCATGATTTGATCTAACTGATGGGGATAATCTTATCTAACGGCAACAAAGGACTGACGGTTCGAGCCTTGAGTTAACGATAATTACAGTTGACAGAGGCCACGCAACGAAAAGGAATAGGTTACAAAAAGCGTGAGCGGCTTGAAATGTACCGTTGCGCAGACTAGCGCATTAAATGCTATGCTTGGAGATCGAGATGAAGTTTGGCCTTATGTCTACCTCGTCTCAATGATCGAGATCGGTAAAGCAAACCAAACCCTAGGTTATCCTGACCACTTGGCTTGGGGGGCTCATGATAAGGACAAAATAACATCAAACCGGGTTTAACCACGGTTGGGACGGGTCAAGACCGGTCTAGAATTCGAACCAATCAGTTATGTAGGGGAGAAGGATCTTTACAGTTACGAGGAAGAGTGTGATCCTATAGGATTCAGGGCATGTAATCGTGTTATAGAAGGTAACTACCATTAATACGAAATGGGCGATCGTGCTAAGTAAGGTAACCGCCCTTACCACCGAAAGAATGGTAAAACCCTAAGATCGAATGGTTACCAAGGGAAGATGCTGATGAATCCAACAATCAGGAAGAAAAGGTAAACCCTATATAAATCATAGGTTCACACATAATTGAGGTATCTAAATCGTTTCCCTCCATTACTATATTCAATTCAAGCTCTGGAACTAACCAAAGCTCTGTGATTTGTTCCATTACTAACTCAGTCTTCGGAGGTGGCCGCTCGACCGCACGGTCGGGCCACGTCTAACCCCATCTTGCAGGTTTTCAATTAAGGATCTGGAGGCTAATCACATTTTGGACACATCACTAAGAGATTATGGTCATGATTTCAAATGTGATTGATCACACAAAAAGTTAGAAGAGACCATTGTGGACTAGTACCTTGGAAAATGGCATTAATTTGAAGTGTACATTTAATCTTCAAAGCAACAAAAATAACATTTAAAATTATTATATTATTGCAACCTTTATCATTGGTATATCATTTCCAAATTTGACTTCTGATAAAGACTTCCGTAAGGCAAGATTTCATATAATAAGCTTCAGTTTGGGAGTGTGCAATCTATAATTTCAGTGTGACAAACAATTAAATTTATATGCTTTTCTGAACTAAATAATTAAGCACACTACAATAATAACAACAAGTCTTATCCCAATTAAATAGGATTTCCATCTTCCAATCAATCAATTTGAATCGTTTAACTTAGATACAAGGCCCAAGTTATGCACATCTTCTCTCACTATTTCTCTTAATATTACATTAAATCTATCAAGATTTAAAGTATAAAATCAAGTATTGTATTAGTTTGGTGATTTTAAGAAACATATTGTCTTGTATCGAGTATTCTATCCTACTGGTTAATACAATTTGGTCCAATCTTAGAACGTGCCCTATTTTTTTTGGGTAGAAAAATATGTGCCCTTTAGTAAATAAGAGGAAAAGCGATAGATATGTGCAATATCGGTATATCCAATATAGATGAATATCAGTTCTACAGAGAAAAAAAAAGTGTATCGGCTAGTAGCATATCATACTGTGGAATACTGTTAGTAAGTGTAATGAATCACTTCTCCATGCAAGAGTATTTAAAAGCCTCCATTGGATGTTACTGTGGCACCACAATCAACTTTCTCGTAACTTATTAATTATTAAAATTAGTCTCACATCAATTATAATCTTTTCTTTGTAATTACAGCCGTTTAGATCTAAAAAATATCATATATTACAGTAAATCACGAGAAAGCAAACAAAGATTTTCATGAACAATAGAAAAGTAGCAAATTTAAGATCAAAAGCCTAGAAATTTCCCTATTTTTGAACCTAAGAACCAAATCTAGGCTACTTGAAACCAATTGATCAGGCTGACTTTAATTCATGAATCAAATAACTAGGTGTTAATAATAAAAATGGTCATTCCACATACTCTGGTCTAACCCGATGAGTGAACGGTCCAACCAGTTACTCTGTATAATATGGTTCGATCAGGTTACCTATGGTAGGATCAGCCACTTACCAAAGAAAGCCCGATCGAAGTAAACTTCTATCATCTATCAATTTCTTAGAGGGATTGATCAAGTAAAGAACACTACACAGAGTTACTTTCCTTGGAGAACTTATCTTAGAGTTATATTCCGAATCTAACTCTACCATCTTATGCTATATAAACACCTCAGGTAAAACTAAGAGGGTAAGTATTCATATTCTGTGAGATCAATTACTTGAATTCTCTATTAAGTAGTTGAAATCATATCATTGGTATTGACTTGCTCATCGGAAACGTACCTCGACCACACAAGGTCGAACACGTATTTTGCAGGATCTTGACAGGGAAGGATGAGCAGGATTCCGTATCAACACTAGGAACCATCTGTGGAATTTCATATTCGATTTCACATTTTAAATATTGGTGGTGTGGTAGCTAGTAGCTACAGCTCAACAAAGAAAAATATCTAACCCAAGTAGGTCCACGTTGGCTCAAACGATCCCACCATATGATTATATATGGTTCCTTTGTTGTCTTTCAATCAGAAAACTGACCATATGATTATATATGTTTCCGTGGTTGTCTTTTAATCAGAAAACTGAGCATATGATTATGTATGTTTCCGTGGTTGTCTTTTAATCAGAAAACTGACGGTTCTGGGAGCTGAGATAGACACTTTCCAGCTATCTCCAATGATTCAAAAACGTTTGTTTCGAAAGTTTCAGATATGTTTTAGGAAATCAGAATCAAGTTGAAGTTTTTAAACTTGTACGTCACAAGTGGGGTTGTGTGTGCTACTTAAACAATCAAAGACAGTGAAGGCTTGCTTCTCGAATCATTTACCTAACTTTGTCTACCTTCCCCTCATGTCTTCTACCTATTTTTGCTACTTGAGAATACATAACCTTCTTTTCTTCTTTTTTTTCGCTCAATTTTTTTTTGGGGGGCCCGGGGGTGCCTGGCATTGGTTGAGGATGGGTGAGAGGTGGTGGGAACTTGAGTAGGGATTCTCTACCTTTGCAAATAGAGAACGTGTTCTCCTCATACTCTTTCACCATATGTTTAGGAGGGGATCTATTTTTAGTCCACCTTATCAATGCTCAAAGATGAAATCTCCTCCTAAATGCGTGGTGAGAGACATAAGAGGAGCACACTCAAAGTATCCTTGAAGGTAAAGGATCCAAACTCAATGAGAACAGGGGTGTTTGAATGAGATATTCAGCTCATCTCTAGATATTAGGTTATCCATCAAGTGCATTTCATGACTAGGCTATGTTGCACACATCAATAGAGGCATGGGAATATATGTCGTACAACCCATTCATGGGAGCTCACTAGAGATGAGTTTGTGTTAGAGCATTTGAGTAAGGGTGTGAGGGTGTCAACTCATACCTAGACCTGTAAACGGATTGGATTCGGCTTGGATACACTAGTATTCAAATTCGATTAGCAAAACCCCTATCCGAATCCGAATCCAGTAGAAATTTAGAGAAGGCATCCGAATTCGAATCTGAAACTTTTATCGGATATCCGATAAAATATCCGATAATTGATTGGTGATTGTCATTTTTTATTTTTTTTTTCGATTTACAATCTCCGATTACCAATTACCGGTATCCAAATTCGATTATCAGCCCTTTTTGTAAAAAATGTTTAATACTTTACTCTAACCGGATGATTTTTCATTTCCGATTATCCGATTACCGGTTTTTGAATCCAAATACCGGTTTCCCAAATCCGATTATCATCCATTTTTAGAGAAAAAAAATGTTGAATATTTTACTCTATCCGGATATTATCCGATCCGATAAGCAATTATCCGAATCCGGTTGCTTTACGGACGGATACAAATATTTTTCGGTAAGAAAAATTTTAGATACGGACACCCTTAAACGAACACGAATGCGAATTCGGAGACGATTTCAGCTATCCATTTACAGGTCTACTCATACCATGTCATGCCAATTAGAGTAGACCTAGAAATGAATCGGATTCGGCTTGGATACACCAGTATCCGAATCCAATTAGCAAAACCGCTATCCGAATCCAAATTCGAATCCGGGCAGAAATTTAGAGAAGGCATCAAAATTTGAATCTAAAACTTTATCAAATATCTGATAATAATTCGATCCGATAACTATCCGATTATGGATTAGTGATTGTCATTTTTAAATATTTTTTATTTCTGATTTCTAATTTCCAATTATCGACTACCAGTTTTTGGATCCAATTATTAGCCCATTTTTTAGAGAAAAGTGTTTAATACTTTACTTTAACATGATAATTTCCGACCGATTATTCATCCATTTTATGAAAAAAATGTTGAATATTTTAATCTATCCGGATAAATTTTTGTTCAGATATTATATGATCCGAAAGCAATTACTGAATCTAAATCCGATTGCTTAGCTGATGGATACAGATATTTTTCGGTAAGAAAATTTCCGGATACGGATACTCTTAAACGATTACGAATGCGAATTCGGAGGCAGATTTCGACTATCCATTTACAGGTCTAATTTAGAGTCCATTTTGCTACAAGGGAAATGCAATATTTTAATATATAGTGAAATTTACTTCCCAAAGGAAAATAATTCAGATATTTGATTGCTTAGTTATTATTTCTCCCAAATGAGATAATTTTCCTACATTTTAAATGAAAATGTAATTTTAATTTGCTTATAAAAAACCACAAGGAAATTAAAAAACCTAGGAAATCTCAACATTTTACTCAGTCTTCAATGAGAGTATTAGTGGCCGAAAGCAAATCTATTTGTACCTCTGCTTATATCTCGTAAGTGCGAAACTACAAACATCAAAGGATGAGATCATCCATGTGTTCGCGCGGGATGAGTAAATGTACATGAACATGCATGTTTCCTATCCAAGCATCAATATTTACATGAAATGTAGGTTTGTTGACAAGGCATGTGATGTTTTCAAACAATATGCAATGCTAGGAGTCTTATGTCATGAATACCATAACTAGGGCACTCACAATAAAATAAGATGATTTACAAATTACCGTTGTTTAAATTACATTAATTTTATAACCAACCCAACAACTTGCAATCAACCACAATACAAGATTTTATAGTGGTTCGATTTTGCGAGTCTACGTTCACTCCTCTCTTGGTCTTAAGAGAGTATTCCACTAGTGATTCTCTTTCAATATGGTGGGTAGAGATCAAACCCTTACAATTTATGTTCAGTAGGACAGGAGCACCCTTTATAATCTTTGTTCTAAATAGGGCAAGAGTACTCTTTACAATCTTCGTTTATCTTAGGGCAAGAGCACCATTAACCAATTCAAATCAACCTAGACTAGAATTGAACAACCATAATATAAGAGATGAAGGATGTTATCTAACAAGGGGTCTGACACTTTACCCCTTGTGTGAGTGTGATGCAATGAGAATGCTCAAATGAAAATGAATGCACCACCAATTAGACACCAATAGGCTTCAATGACTTCAAGTTTGGCTCCAATGAACTTGCTTAGATACCTTGGTATGTTCTTTAAGGTTGACTGAGGATGGAAGGCAAGTAAGAAGTGATTCTTCACAATTTGAGAGCTTAGAGTTGTAGGGGAGTAATTACTCAATAGGCGAAGCTCTCAATGGGGTTGGTTGGGCTTATAAAGATGTCATTTAATTGCTTTGCCTAACCTCCCAATGGATAGAAATTTCTGTGAAATTTCAGTTTAGACAGACGCCCATCTGATTCAAACGGTGAACCAACTCTCACAAGGATTGAGAAGTATTAATGGGGCTATAGGAAGCATTCAATATAACCCAACAATGAAAAGCATCACAACAAAGCAAAAGATTATATCATAATTGTATTTATAAGAGAGGTTGTGAAGGGTTTTTCAAGTATCAATAACTTATCGTGCGATTTCCTTTATTTTTTGCACTACCCAAAGAGTTAAGAAGCTTCAAAATCATGAGCTCCCCTTCTCTCCCACGTTCTCAAACTCTTTTTTGCATAAACATTGCATTTATGGGGTTAGAGAATCATAAAATAGGTTTTAAACCCGAAATTTTGAATCTACCTTGAAATTGGGTAGGGGTGGTTGGTCCAACCGGTCAATCGCCTTCAACCACAGCCCTATATCTCATTCATAAGAAAGCCGATTGCCATGGACTTCGAAGGATAAAAAGTCCCTTTCAAGGGCTGATCATTGGTATAGTTTACCTCGAATTTTAAGTCCTCCAGCATTGGTTATGGACATGCCAAAACCTCCTTTTTAGAGTAATCGGGTCTTCAAAGTGGTCGTCCACTTCCATAGGTTTGATTTTCAAACACCCGGGCTCAACTTGTATGGTCCAGAGTTGTCACTTACTTGTACTACGGGTTCGCGGTCCTAAAACCAATGGGTTAAAGGGTCAAAAATCCTAGGGATTTCACAACTGTAACCAGACAGAATTTTCGTCTGGCAATTGTGACCTGACCGATGTCCATTTGGCCTAGACGATCGTTCTTCTACAACATAGAAGGCCTAGTAAACCCAAACATAGGGACTTGGGGGGGGGGGTTAGGAATTTTTAGCCAACCCTAAGCCTCATATACTCTCCTAACATGTCCTAGGTCAATCTAGTGATATGATATATGTGCAATCGAGTGCAATTACATATGGGTGTGCATGAGAGTGTCCTAAGTCCTGAATTTTCTAAGTCTTCTTGCTTGAGCTTGAGCTTGACTTGATATTCTTAAACCTTCTTGCTCATTTGACTTAGACTTCTTGTTCAAGCTTGGCTTGTCTTGACTTGGCTTTGAACATCTGGTGAATTGGATCCAGTAAGTTGGATTAGGTTCACTTGCTTTCATATTGAACTGAACAATCATAACTCATTATGCATTAATACTTCATGTTTATTATCGTAAAAAATAATTGAAGTTGATATGACAATGCTTACATGGCATTTCCCAACAATTTGTTTAGTAAAAAAGGTCTTCACTCCTCCATATGATATTTGAGACCTTCTCTCGCATGAGACTTCACCATGACCATTGTAGTTTCTTTCAATGCAAACCATCTGTCATTAGTTACCTTTTATGAAAGACTCAATTCCTCCTCCTTCCTTTCTTTCTTCCTTCTTCTTTTTTTTTTTTTTTTTTTTTTTTTAAATTTAAAAAAATGAAAAGAAAAAAAAATCAACTGACATTTTAATGTAGTTTTGAGCCTACTTTGAAAAACGCTTTTCTTCAAAAGACAAAGGGACATTCTTATCTCTTTGACATCAAAACAAAACCTTCTATTTTGAAAACTCAAAAACTCATATTTTTTTCTTGTTTTATTTGATTTTTGTTATAGAAATTTTTTTTTTCCTTTGTAAACTATACATGATTTCAACACCCAGAAATAGTGAAAAATAAAGAAAATATATAAAAGTAGGAAAAACTTTCTCTTACATCAAAACAGGGAAATGAAACAAGTCTGTGAA
This sequence comes from Hakea prostrata, assembly GCF_041222555.1. Classification (NCBI taxonomy): domain Eukaryota; kingdom Viridiplantae; phylum Streptophyta; class Magnoliopsida; order Proteales; family Proteaceae; genus Hakea; species Hakea prostrata. The sequence goes on along the minus strand of NC_142601.1, from coordinate 41,447,633 downwards.
CAAGTCTATAATCATAGACATTTGTTTAGTCAAAAAGGTCTTCACTCCTCCACCTTTTTCTCTACCAGGAGACTTCGTGTATTTAATCCTGGTTCTTGGTTGTTCCAGCATGACCACCATAGTTTACTTCAATGCATGCTATCTATAATTAGTTATCTTTTACGAAAAGACACAATTCATTTTTCTCCTCTATGGACATGACTTTTTAGGCAGGGGCGGACCTATGAAGGGGCTGGAGGGGACCATGCCCCCTGGATTTTAAAAAAAATTTATGCATATTCCCTTAATTCCTTTAATTTTTTTGATTTTTTCTCTTCCCACATGTGAAATGTCACTATTTGACCCCCCCAATATTGTGAACAGTTTTTAAAGGTAAAATGATGGGCATAAATGTCATTCCTGATAAAAAAACTAATTCATCAATCCTTATTTATTCTCCTTTCTCTTCTCTCTCATCTTTTCTTTCTATTTATTCTCTTCTGTTTCTATAAACGTGGTTAATGGAAATTTTTGAAAAAAAATCTTATTAGGTATTCAAAAATCAAAATGTTATTTCTAATTAAAAACTAACTCTTCAATTCCTATTTATTCTCCTCTCTCCTCTCTCCTCTATCTTCTTTTTTTCCTATTTATTCTCTTCCCTTTCTATAAGCATCGCTAAGAAAATTTGGAAAAAAATATACTCCACAATTATATCTCTTTCTCTTTCTCAATTTATTTATTGTTTCTTTTTTTCTATTTTCTTTTTTTGTTATTCTTTTTAATTTGATTTTGTCTATAGTTAGCAGGTAACTAACTACCAATTTATATCTCTTACCTAAAAAAAAATTTGGTTTACATCTCTTACCAAAGAAAAATTTGGTTTGCATCTAACCTTTTAGGGTTGAAGTCATGTGTATATTTTTTTAAAATTGTTGCTTTAATTTTCCTATATTTTGTCGAAAAAAAAATATCATTATCAATAATTTAGCATTTTTTTCATATATGTGTGGGCCCCACAAAATATATGTGGGTCTATTCTTTAATTTAATAAAATAATTTAGAGGTGGGACCCCAAATGGAAAGGTTATATGACTTTCATTCTTCGGGCCCCCACTATTGCATCCTGGGTCCGCCATTGTTTTTAGGTTATTTTGATAATTCTTTTCTTAGGCCTTCCAGATCTGGTTTCTTCAACCTCTGTGAACAATGATCTTGTAGATGTTGCTACCTTGCTGTGCGGTAAGCAAGATCAGTTAATCTTGAGATCGCTTCTCTCTTTGCTGTCTAAAAAACCATTGTTGCAACTTGCACGTGTCTTTGCCCCCGTATCTCAAATCCCGTATGATCGATCTTAAAAATAAATTGCTTTGGCTCGCCAAAGGAAGATCCTTTTCGTCAAATTTCTTCTTGTTGTTCATTGTTGCATTTGCCACTTCTAATAACCCGGTGTTTTATGAGGATTTAGTTTTGGCAGTCTTAAGGGGTTTAAGTGGTGATTTTAAAGAGATAAACTACTTACTAATTATGAGTCAGAAAAGTAGAGAAAAGTAATGCATGAGAATATAAAAACAGCAATTAATATTAATATTAACATTATTAAATTTATGAAATGAGAATTTATAATTTTAGGCATAATTAATTGTATTCACTTCATTAATGAATGCGGGTATTTTAAAAAATAAAAAATAAAACTATGATTACTAAGTTCATATTTTTATATTAGTAATATAATATGACAATATGATAGGTCCAACATTTTGCATTAGTATAGTAGTTATTTTAAGTCCAATCATAAAAGCGAATGGGTCCTGTGATGCTTTTTTCCCTCTCGAACATGGAAGTCTGATGCTCCCATAAATATAATTGGATTCTAATCCTACGCATGCAAGTGCAAAATTTGCTGCTCAAAGCAATTCTACCAATACTAGAAGGGTCATAAGCTCTAAAGGAAGAAGAAGGGCAAAGATGTAAAAGAATGAATGAAAGCTAAAATTCCAGTAAACATTCATATGTTTACTGATACCAATCATGAACAGTGGATCCAACGCACCACAATAACTCGAGTTATGGGAGAAGGGTACCACTAATACATATATCATAGTACGCCAAAAAAATCACAAATTTTTCTAGGTAACAGCATTGACCAACAAACTTTTGCCACGAAAATAAAGTTACACAAAAAGTTGTGAGGCCACATGCATGGGAAAATGACAATCCTATCCCTATAAATGAAAAGTCTCTACTTTGTTAGATGCCACACACGTGTTTTCATGCTACAAGGACCACAGAACTAGCTCTGGTCCTTCTATCAATAACTTGTTTTATAAAGAATTATCTTCATAATATTGGAGTTGCATTTAGCACACACATAATAAGCTGCTTGGCTTACATGGATAGTCTCTCTCCTTGGGAAAAATGTGACCTCACAAAGTGAATGGACCAATTTCCCACTATTTTTATTGATGCAATTTTCTACTTTAGCATCATGGGAGTCTATTTTGTTATTTAATATAGAAAAAGAAAACAACTTTACTCTTCTAGACACAGTTCTTACCAAACAAAAAGAACAAGTATAAATGGACCATACAAGGATAAAGAATCTAGACTCAAACTACACATCAGAGTTTACAATTAAACTTATGCATATGATTTTAGCATATCTCAAAAGTATTCTCATGATCCCCTCTCTAGATGGAGATCTTCCAAATTATCCGTTCTCTTAACCCACACATTTACACATGGCCTGCCCATGAACCATAGACAGACCCTTTATCAGGCTTTATGTGAGTGTGGGGGGAAGGAGGTCGGGCAGTTTGTGTGGAAAAGATCTTGATCCACAATGCAATGGGAGATCTCAATCATCATAGCTAAAGAGAAAATATGGTAAACAATGTATGTATCTTTTGAAAAAGTGTATTTTTTCGTATTCATGCCTAAGGTAAGATTAGGTTAGCTAAGCATATTAATACACTAGATCAATCCAAAGTTCCTATAGGTGGGTTGAGGCTGGAATCAAGCTGGGTTGATGTTGGGTTGGATCCAATCTTTATCATAAATCTTATAACTTGTTGAGTACTTATTGGAAGAACCCCTCCAAAAAGAGAATTCAAACAGGATTTTAAGTCCTTGAACCTAAGAGGCTCAACCTAACTAATTCAAAATGGGGATTGAAAGCTACCAACCTTTGACTTGCCCACTTTTAATTTTAATATTTTTATTTGTATTTTTTTATTTTTTTTTTTTTATATAATTACCTTGACTTCCCCTCAATACCCGGGGAATCATACAAACCGGTCGAACAAAATTCCGAATCTGGTAACCATGCATCATAGAATCATCCACCGCACCTGTATCAAAGATTCTGTTGGAGAAAATTTCAATTGGAATTGGAAATAAGATGGGCAAGGGGTCCCAAACAGCACTCTTTACGTATCCATTTCCATCTCTGAGCCTATATTTTCCACTTGTTTTTGACTTTCAAAGTTGTGAATTGTGCTCCCCTTTGAACGTTGAAAGTTATGTTCTCAATAAAAGGAGTTAGATCTATTATATATTTAATACAACTATTAATTAATTAATTAATAATATAAATAGTATAAGATATACAACTTACGATTTACAACATAATAGGTGATACTACGAAAGTGCTTTGCTAACCTAGTTACCAAAATTCCCTTCACTCTTCTTATCGTTATAAATATTTTTTTTACATTTCTTAACAACTAATTTTCCTTAGTCAGAGTTGAAGTATAAAATTAAGTCCTCCAATTTGCTTTTGTGCTTATGGTTTTCTCTGCTTTCGGTTGTTTTTTTTTTTTTTTGAATTTGTAAATTCTATTTATTTATTTGTTTGTTTATTATTATTATTAATAATCCAACGAAATGGGTTTAAAATTAAAGAAGAGCAAACTGCTCTTTTTACCACTTTATTGGACTTCGGGGACTTTACGGCTATTCGGAGGGACGTCAAAAGGCGTCTGGGACTGGGAGAAGATGCTTGCGATTGTCAGAAACATCAACGGCTGGAATCTTTGACGACGAGACGAGTGGTGTCTAGTTCACATGATTGGTTCTATGCATGTTAGTTGGTTCTACTCCATAAGTTCGAGAAGCGTCTTTAGACGGATGAGACTTTCAATCAAATGACCCCTCTTGCCGTATTGCGAGGGCTTTTCCTTCAATCTTAAAGCTACCACTGACTCTTTGCCTGTGAGTGTGAGGGCGGGGGTTTCACCTGTTTGGAAGAGAGTTGGCCAAGACTTGGACGCACACAATAAAAAATTTATAAAATACCATAAACGTAAAATCATCACTCTAGAATATTACTTTGACCATGAAAATACAATTAATATATAATATGAAGCTCATGAGATAAATATAATAAAATTTTTCAATAAATACAAACATAATGATAAATAAACTTTATTATATATATATATATATATATATATATATATATATATATATATATATATATATATATATATATATATATATATATAACTTAACTTATTAACTAAATTAAAAAAAGGTTCGCTTAAACAAGGTTCTGGTATCGAATCTTTGTAGATGCGAAAAATCCCCGCTGGGAGACTCACCCACCACAGCTAGGTGTGCGACGCGGTTCGAACCATCGATTTATAAACCGGGGTTGGCAAAAAAAAAAAAAAAAACTAAATTAAAAAATATATATTCGGAATCATGAGACATGATTCCTAATCTTATCAAACATGACAATATTATGATCATTGTCATTGTGGTTGTTAAATTTAATTTAAATATAAAAAAATTTATGTTTATTGAGAAAGAGACTTAGCCGATCGCTTCAACTGGATTGTCTAAGAGAACACAGAATTAAGTGATTCGAATACATTGTGCAAGTTATATTTACCATTGAATAAATTCTGAGTTTTTTTTATAGGTGAAATATCAATTGTTTATTGATAGGGATAATAATACACTATTTTATAGAATTTTTACAAAGAGTCCTCTACTTTTTAGCCTCGAAATTCATTTTACATTTTCCCGTGTTGGATTCTGTTGTATAACTGGTACTTTAATACTAATTAAAAGAACGGTAGTTTTTTTTTTTTGTTAAAAAAACACTTACAAGAGATGTAATATGATTTAATTTTTTCAGGATGAATTTAAAAAAAAAAAATGAAGAGCATTATTTTATTATTATAAATTGTTATTATCAAAAAAAATTATTTAAGTTTGACGTGTTGGATTATCAAAAGTTGGCACAAATCCCTAGGTTGGAGAATTCGGTTTCTAACGATAACTGTATCGTGGGACGTCAGATTATAATCAGAAGAGATAGACTGAATAAACAATTGGACAGATAGACAGCACTTCCCCAGATACAAACGTGGAACCACGTAACTTCTCTTGATTTTCGTAAGGTGGGACCCACTAGCCATGTTACTCTTACTTCCCCGTAAACCCTAAGCGGACAATAAATCTAAGCCGCAGGTGTCCCTTTCATACATGGGGAACTGAAAAATGATTTCTTAACCAAATATCTCTTATTATTATAGGCTCTACTTACCAAAATTTGTGGAGGCTTTTGTCCTTTCTATTTTTAGATCACGTGATTTCTATTTTCGACACAGAAAGAAAAATCACGTGATTCCTTTTCTCATGACTCATTTTTTTTTCATTTTTCATTTTTCATGTTTCCTTTTTTCCTTTGCGAGTATTTGGAATGGAAAATCTTTTCCTATAACTGTGTTTGGATGCTGAGAAAAACGAAAACATGATGACCTCGTTTCCATGAATTATTTCTGATACCTTTCAAGCGTATCGAATTTTTATTATTTTTTTTTTTGAAAATTATATGATTATTAGTCACTTTTGGATTATCTCTTACAAAACTAGTCACGTTTCAATAAACAAAAATGAATAAATGATGTTTAGATTTACAAAAATAGCCTAGACAGAAGTATCATTTCCTCCTTTTGGACAATGTTACTCCTAAGTTCCTAACACTTAACCCTATGCTCTCATCAGGTTATGATATGTTCCAATAATCCTCTTGTATCACCACTGATCGCAGACTACCATCGGCTTGAATCATCTTCATTGTCCTTTATCCCGGTCTTTCCAACTGAAGATTATTTCTTTTATTTATTTTTTTCCTGCCAAAACCCCAATTGCTCCTTCTCTTTTTCATTGTTTTTCTTGCCATGATCAGAGACTGTTTCCTGTTATTTTCTCATAAGTTCTACAATAAACATACTAACATAGCATAAATTCTCTTTGAATCAATTTGGGGAAGGGGTTAGATCACCCATTCGATTGAGTTTCTTTGTTTTCTGTTCCATTGACTTCAGTTAGAAATGTTATTTCACCTCCCCCTTCAACATTGTCTAGCCGCTATAGTGGTGGCATTAAGGATGATGCCGTTGCCTCTGCCCAACTTTCAAAGAAGTTAATGATAAAATTTGGGACCTCCTCCATGGTTCCCTTCTCTTTTATTCTCCATTTCTTGATTTGTTTGGTGATAAATTACATTAATTCAATATTTGATTTGGTCATAACTAAGGTATAATGCAAATTGATCAATCTGAACTATCAGATCGTGCGGCCAAATGATCAAATAATTCATACCTGTTCATGTATAGATGAGCCTTATACAAGGAGCTATCTATTTGTATAGAGTCATGAACTTATAGAATACATATCTTTCTGGCCAATGGGTACCCTTTGATTCCCAAAACAAGCTAAAATATCTCTATTAGTACTTTGTGTTCAGAATTGTGAGTACATAACAAATTCTAATATCAACATACTTGTTGGAGTTTCTTGTATCCTAGGAGACTATTCACTATAATCCGATTGCACATAGTGGGAGGGTGAATATAGGTTTTAAGATTTTGATATCAACGTACTTGTTGGGCTTTCTTGTATCTTGAGAGACTATTTGCTGTAACTCAATTATAGACAGTGGTGAGGGCAAATATAGTCTTATGGAATGCAATGCTATAGCGTGCTTTGAAAGTGCCAACTTCTGACTCTCTATGTTGTATCATATAACAATTTTCTAACATTTAGCACTAATTTCATCCAAATTCTATACTTTAGACTTATCCTGAACCACTTTCATCCCAATCAGATATGATGATTTGGTGTAACACATTTTCTCGGCGTATGCTAAGATATGTGACAAATATGTCAATCGTTGGATATTCATTGAAGACTTCCTTGGGTCAACAAATTTATAGTAGAGGAGTTGGGTATGCTGAGTATGATAGGAGTCTAAACAAATTAGATAGTGTCATTACCAAATCTGTAGAGGCTAATCTCCTTAGAAGGTATTAATCCTTAAATATTTGATGGCCGACTTGTGTAATACACGTTATTGCGCATGCACTACATGTGATAAAACCTTGAAGGAGTTGGTTGAATTGACAAAAACCAACACCAATAGATAAGGGATCAAGAACTCAAATCTCCTTGGGGTTGGAGTTTCTCCCTTATATATACAAGCTAAATTTCCTAAAAAAAAACTAAAATATACAAAATACACACAAATCATTGGATACTCAATGGATTCATGGACTTAGGAGGTATGATGAGAGGAGCTAGAATTGTCTTTTTTTCCGCCAGAGGGGGGGGAGTAAACGCATCGATTACTGGCATTACCATGTTACATATACACGCTGGTTTATATGATATCCTATTAATTTTTCAAGCTGCTAAATGAGATTCGGATAGCTATTTTCCTAATATAGATTTTTCTAGACGTCTATAAATGTAGACTGAATAAAAGGTTCTTGCTTTTACAAAAAAGTCTTTTGTTATTCATTGACATTTTTTTGCGGCCAAAATTCATTAACATATTTACCAATTAATTGATGAATGTTAAGCTTAACAATTGAGATGATGAGATCTTAGCAACTTTAGTTTTTTTTTTTTTTTTTTTTTGGTTTTGCCAACCCCGGTTTTTTATAAACCGGTGTTCAACCCGCGTCGCACACCTGGCTTATAGTGGGTGAGTCTCCCAGAGGGGATTTTTTGCATCCACAAGGATTCGATACTGCAACTTTAGTCTTTAACTCTTGGAAGTCTATGACATTGTTTTCTATATATTTTCACTATTGATTTTCCATTCATATTTATTTTAAAGAAAATCTAAAAATATGATTTTATTCCATTAAAATTTTATAAAAATAAAAAACGAAATCCTAGAAAATAACTTAATTAGAGAATTGATCGTTCGGATAAGAATTAAAACCTGCAACCCATTAGTTTTCAAACTGATTTTGATTCAGAAGGTTGATTTTGATGATCCATTTACACCATTCAATTTAGTTGCATTCTGTTTTCTCTTTTACTTTTCTCGGGTACCAAACGTTTCATTTGACAAGTATTTTGGCCATCATACGAGGAAAGGAGAGCAAAGTTGTTGAGTACCACTGAGAAATTTCGGAGAAATAAATTTCTCTTTTTCTCGTCGTGAACTCAGCGACTGGCTAATATATATTAGCCAACGATGCTCTGTTTTCCTAACAAATCAAGGCCTCTTTAGAATCTACCTTCCCTGCCACCTTATCCCTCAGTTCACCCAGTCTAATGTTCTTCTGAAGTCTTGAATTCCTGAGCTTCTTTAAGTGGGTGGAGAGACATGGAAGCTGTCCATCAAACAAAGGGGCTTCTTTCTCTACCTTCAAACCCTAGAACAAGAGTCTTAAATCCCCCACAGGGATTGAGACAACGTTTTAACACCAAAGGCAACAGATCCCTTGGTGGGTTATCTCTATCTGTTAATGGGTTCCAAAGATATATTGGTTCTGTGTCAACAAATCATGTCTTTGGCAAGAACGGTAGAAATTTGTTTATTTGCAGGGCAGAGGCAGCTGGTGCGGCTGCGGCAGATGGGCAACCCTTATTTGGTGAAGTTGAGAAGCCCAAGTTTTTGGGTGTCGAGGTTGTGACCCTTAAAAAAATTATCCCTCTTGGGTTGATGTTCTTTTGTATTCTATTCAACTACACAATATTGAGGGATACAAAAGATGTATTGGTTGTGACGGCCAAAGGAAGCAGTGCAGAGATTATACCATTTCTGAAGACTTGGGTGAATTTGCCTATGGCAATAGGGTTCATGCTGTTGTACACCAAGCTTGCTAATGTATTGTCTAAGGAGGCCCTGTTTTACAGCGTTATCATTCCCTTTATCGCCTTCTTCGGAGCATTTGGATTTGTTCTATACCCCCTTAGCGATTTATTCCACCCAACAGCCCTGGCTGATAAGCTTGTGGCTACGCTTGGTCCTAGATTCGTTGGCCCTGTTGCAATCTTAAGGATTTGGAGTTTCTGCCTGTTCTATGTCATGGCTGAGCTATGGGGGAGTGTTGTGATTTCAGTTCTATTCTGGGGTCTTGCCAACCAGGTGAGGCTACTTATTGATGATATGATCTATCTTTTTAGTTCCTTTGAGTTTTTATTATTGAGTTTGATATCTGAATTGTTATCATGAAATATTTTGTTCATTGTAATTTTCTTGCTTCTTTTTAAATTAAAATGAAGAAAATAGATCTTGTATAAGAAAGTTGTAGTTGTTTCTCATGTGTTGCATTCCTGTGAAATCTTTTGTAGCGGATGTCTTAAAATATTGATGGGTTATCCTTATCTTCATACTGTAGATATTTTTTTTCTTCCATTAGGGTTGGGAAGCTATTAATAATATTTATCTGTTAAATTCTCATGATAACTGTAAAGTGAATTCCTTGACTTCTTAATTGGATGTGGATTACTTCTCACTGCTTCCACCTTTTCCCCCCCCTTCTTGATCTGCTCTCTGCAGACCATGGTAGTTATTATGATGAGGAATATCTATGAAATGATCTAGGTTGCTCATGTCTCATATTTGATCATCAAATCGACCATTTTCCTTCTTGTGTGTATGTCTATGCACCTCATGGGTGGTCCATGTATGCTTTTAGTACTCTCAGATTTTTCAGTTGGTGTTTTGCCACATGTGGTGAATTCCATCTGGGCTGAAACTGGGATGTGGCCAGGGAACTTTTGGTCCTTCTATCCACAAAATTTAGCCCCACCCAGGAAAGGTTACATGGTCTGTGCTGACCAGCAAGCCTTAACCTCTTTTTGTACAGAAACTCTTGTTCAAAATTTTCTGTTTTTAGTATTTATGGCGGAATGGAAGGGGAAGCGATCTGTATTGGTTCTATATGTTGTTATAAAGTGATTACACTTTGTGTTTCATTGACTGCATGTGGCACAGTTAGCTAATTTCATTGACTAGGAGGGTTAAGGGTTATGCATCTGATTTTATTTCCCAAGGCTAGTTTTAGGGATGATTTAAAAATTGAATAGGTATATGCTTGCATGAGCTTTACAGATGTGCAGATGAAAATTTCTTAACTCTCTGGAGTTCTGAAGGATTTTTCAGTGATGTTTCTCTGGCCACCTCTGAAATTTCAATTGTTTTAGTCGGAAAATATCTATTGCGAGTCAAGATCTTACTGTTATCCATGAGTAGCTCCTCTTGATGAAGCCTGACATCTGGGAGAAGATGCTGTCTTACTTTATTTTTATCATGTGCATAAATTAAATTGTTAGTGTGTCTTAAAGATGGCATCAAAGTAGTACCTATTATGGTTTTCACTAGTGTGCACTATTGTTTAAAATCTGTTTTGTCGTGTTGAGCATGCAAAACATTTATTTATTTATAATACCAAATCCAACCTAACCTGTCAAGAGTCAAAAAACCCTCATCAATGTTGTTCATTGTTGTCATCATTGCTTTTGTACTAATCCATACCTCTGGCAGATGGAAAAGACAGCTTCAGCATGTGTTTACTGAATGTTGCAGCCTGGTTTCTATAACTTCTTTGACCCTGTGGCTGAACTCTTCTGTTTGCTGGGTTAGTTAGAATAGGAGTTCATCTATTTCTTATTTAGTTTCTCAGTATGTTGCAAATAATGTTGATGCTTTGTATGGGCTCATACTTGGAACCTGGTTCAGAACCTAATTTCTTCTGTGTTAATATAAATCGTATCAGAGTGGCTTTTCACCAGTTCTGCTAGTTATCTCTAGGCTTTCATCTGTTCATTTTTGCACATGTATGATGTGGGGAAAATAGTCCGACATCTATTTCCCTTGAGGTTTTTCATCCCCTGATATACCTATAAATCTCTCCACCGAAGAGTTGCTCTTTGGATAATATGTACTTCACTCTTTTAGAATAAGCGGTTTTAACGTAGTCTTAGAGATGGTAGTGTTTTTTGGGTTAATCCTTAGAGACAGGACGTTGAGTATTCCATCACTGGCAAATGCAGGGGTTTCCTGACATTTCTTTCCTCCAGTGCCACATGTAATGTTTCTATGTGAGTGCATGTGCATTATGGGCTATGTTTTTCGGAGCCCTGCATGTGCAGGGGAGTGTTGATATACATTGTTGTTGCCCATACTTAAAAGCTTTAGCTTAAAGGGTAAGCGGTTGGAACGTTGTACTGTCTACTTACTATAGGTCTACTTTGGCATCAAAGTAGCACAGTTGGATAGTAAACTGAAAGAACTGAACTTTGATGTTTTGTCTGCTTTCTTGAAGTTGTGTACTGATGTCTAGAAGAATGGAAGGAAACTTATGATGATCGGATGCTAATTTAGTGACATTTCTTGCTGCATTGTGGTGTCTTTGTCTTAAACTCCTTGCAACTTTTGGTCTACATCGGTTTCATGGTGTGGGCTTCAATCTTGGATGTCAAAGGCATAACCTCGCTTCAATTTGTGAACTCTTTATTATATCTTTGTGTTATCACTTTTATTTCATGTTTGTTGAAACCACGACCATGCTAGGACTTCAACAGTAATTTTTTGGAGGACTCAGTTGATTTCTTCTGTTAATAATTGAAATCTTGGCAGCCAGAGCTGCAACATTAATGCCCTTTTTGTTCTCAAATGCAGATTACTACTGTTGATGAAGCCAAAAGATTCTATCCATTGTTTGGTCTTGGAGCAAATGTTGCCCTTGTTTTCTCGGGTCGAACTGTTAAGTATTTTTCAAATATGAGAAAGAGTTTGGGTCCTGGAGTTGATGGATGGGCTATTTCCCTCAAAGCAATGATGAGTATTGTGGTTCTGATGGGCCTTATAATTTGTTGTCTCTACTGGTGGGTGAATACTTCTGTTCCCCATCCAGCACGTAGCAGTAAGAAGAAGGTAAGCATTATGAAGGACATGTTCAAGCTGCCTGCTTCTCTCACATTTGCTTCCTTCCTCCTTTTTTCTTGCACGACTCGAATAAGGACTTGTGTCTGTTATTCTTAGACATGCACATAGCCAGTTTTTACCAGGCAACAGCAGTACAGATATATGAATATCAATTTTCTCTTCTACTCTTGGTGATCCAAAGTTGGACACCTGTAATTTCAGGTCTGGTGGTCCATGTATACAACCATCCTGATCATCTATCCTAGTTCCAAACATGAAGTTACCTATTCCTCTATTTTAATCCTCATTGCACTTGATTTGGATTTACTATTTCCTCCCTTCTTTTTGTAGGAAAAAAGAATCTTATAGATATTAATTTTTGCAGGCAAAGCCAAAAATGGGTACAATGGAAAGCTTGAAATTCTTGGTTTCCTCTAGATATGTGAGGGACCTTGCCACCTTAGTGGTTGCTTATGGTATTAGCATCAACATTGTTGAGGTTACATGGAAGTCAAAGCTCAAGGCTCAGGTAATAGAGATGTGATATGGTTCTATCTTCTCCTTTCTACAAAGCCAGCCAATGTTGTTCTCTTACAGTGACTGCTCTTCTGCAAATGTGCAGTTTCCCAGCCCTAATGAGTACTCGTCATTCATGGGTGATTTCTCAACTGCTACTGGAATAGCAACATTCATAATGATGTTACTAAGTCAATGGATATTCGACAAATACGGATGGGGGGTTGCAGCCACAATCACTCCCACAGTACTGCTGCTCACTGGAGTTGGCTTCTTCTCTCTCATCTTATTCGGGGGTCCACTGGCACCTGTTATTGGGAACCTTGGGGTTACTCCTTTACTTGCAGCCGTATATGTTGGTGCCCTGCAGAACATCTTTAGTAAGAGTGCAAAGTACAGTTTATTTGATCCTTGCAAAGAAATGGCATACATTCCTTTGGATGAAGAAACCAAGGTTTGGACTTTCGACACACTGTCTTCATAGTTTCACTTGCTAATATTCTGATTCTTTTTCTCCCTCCTCTAGAACTTATGAGATATCATTCCATGCTCGCAGGTTAAAGGGAAGGCAGCCATTGATGTAGTCTGCAATCCACTTGGGAAGTCTGGAGGGGCTTTGATCCAGCAATTCATGATATTGACATTCGGGTCACTGGCAAATTCGACTCCCTATCTCGGTGGAGTATTAATGGTTATTGTTTTCGCATGGCTAGGAGCTGCAAGATCTTTGGATTCCCAGTTCACTGCTTTGCGTAGAGAAGAAGAATTAGAGAAGGAGTTGGAGAGTAAAGCAGCTGTTAAGATACCAGTGCTCTCTGAGAATGGTAGTGGGACTCCTGCAGCTGGATCAGTTTTGAATCAGACAGCAGGTGATGCGTCCAGCAGTTCGGCTGAGACCACCAAACCACGCAATGTCTAATGAAAAGTCTATGTTTGTAGGGGTACACAAGGGTAGCTAGAGATGAGGAGAAATATTTGTTGTTGGCATATATTGATAGGATTAGCTTTGTTCACCAGTGAGTGCAATAATTAGACTAGTCTGGTAAGCAACAGATTATTTTATATCCTATTTTTTTTGAAATTTTTAGGTAGATAATAAATTGAAAGTTTGTTTATTCTTGGTTTTAGATTGTTGAGATTAAGCAGGTTTTAAGTTTCTGTAAATTATAATTTCCTGTTTATCTTGCAATGAGATTTCATGTTAGTTTATAATGTTTACAGTTTTATGACAGGATCACAATGTGAAGGATGCCTTAGCTATGAAATAGTTGCTGAAGGGACTTGTTCTTTTCCTTGATTGCCAATTTGCTTATGATATTTTGAAAATGAGAAGGGCAGGTCTAGCGTAATTGTCGATTTATCACAGCTGTAGCTTGAGGTCAAGGTATCGGAATAATCTCTCAACAAATGTTTTTAGGGTAAAATTGTGATCCTCCGTGTGGTGAGGCCTTCAGCATCGGGTTCGACTTTTTCATTTTTTATTTTGAATGTGAGAACCATCATAGGTGGTGTACGTTGCATGCCCTGCAAATGAAATGGTGGTTGCTGAATGCCTGATTGGTACGGAGGCACAAAATGTAATATATCAGAAGGCACAAATGAAGTTAAGTCCATCACCTCCGAAAAGTCTCTCTCAGTGCCTAATTACATAACACATCTATGAAATAAAATCTATCAGCCTCATCCATATGAAGTAATCGCTCTATGGGTACAACCAATGTTCGATAGGTCGACTGGTGTTGTCGTGTCGGTGGCCGGCCACACCACCGACATGTCGACATCAGTCGACATGTCGGACGATTTTAAACCTCTTCTTCCTTAGCCTTTCGGTTCCAGAGCTTCAAATGCAACATGCCAACATCACTCTTCTCTCCAAAACCCTCAAAGCCGAACCAGAACCAGTCCTCACATCCGTCAAAACCTTTGCACCTGCAAGTCTGCAACTATTGCTAATCTCGGCCAGGGCTTCGACTTCCTTGGCGCCGCAGTCGATGGAGTAGGAGATTTCATTTCTTTAGTGGTGGATCTTGATGTTCGTCCAGGTGAGATCTCAATTTCATCAATTAATGGTGTCGGGGACAGTTCCTCTAGACTCAGCAAAGATCCTCTTTCGAATTTTGCTGGACTCGGGGCGATGTCTGCCATGAAAATGCTTGGGATACGATCGGTTGGTCTGTCGCTCTCTTTAGATAAAGGATTACCAGTTTACCACTAGGAAGCGGTCTTGGGTCTAGCTCTGCAAGTGCCGCCGCTGCCGTTGGGGCTGTTAATGAGATTTTTGGCCGGAAACTGTCGACCTCGGATCTCGTTGTTGCAGGGTTGGAATTAGAGGCTAAGGTTTCAGGTTACTTGCCTTGCCTTGAGCTCACAAGATTTGTTTGAAAAATCTGTGTCATTTCAGATTCTTGTCTGCAACTCTGTGTCATTTCTCCTCAACCACCGATGGTATGGCCGGATCAGATGGGTTTGAAAAATCGAGTCTGTCGGCGATATATCGCCGACTTATTGCAATGTCGGTGTCGCTGGGGGGTTTCGTGTCGCCCCCTAGCGACACAGTGATTTTTCGCCCCGTGTCGGCGATTTATCGCCGACACAAGGTACCATGGGTACAACACGAACAGGCATAACTCACAAATAAAGTATCGTGCCCAGAGTCCAATGGCTTAGTAGTATTTAGTACACTCCACATTACCTATCCCCATTGTATTGAAGCCTCTCGCTCTATCTGAAAAGAAAATCTCCAGGGGGTGAGCTTCATTGAACTAGTGAGGAAAAAACCCACAGCAATTAATGAATGCCCATTTATGATCCTACATGCCATCCAAGATGTATCAATAATAATATGTTGAAATAGTATCTTAACTGCTGAAATCTAACTCAATGCAAGAATGAAATGTGATGCTAAAGGAAATATTACAATTCACAATCTACCATGTGCTCTATTTTCCAATGAATGCCTGCAATGCTAGCAAGAATAACATTACTCAATTTTCCAAGGGAGTAAAACAACATCCTAGAGTCTAGCATTCAATTCCCTTACCTCAATGTAGAATAGAATCTATTTGGATTGGAGTGCCACCATTGAAAATATCCTTCCAATTCATTGTGTCAACCCTTAACAATGATTTTCAAGCATTAATACACGTGTCTGGGCTTTCCCTACTGTTCGAGACCCCTAATCGGCTTTACAGCTGATGTGTCCGAAATCTGCTCAGCCCTTAGATCTCCTTGTGATGACTTGCAAAACGAAAGCGTCAGATGTGGCCCGACCGCGGGGGTCGGGAGTCCACCTCCGAAGGCTAAGTCAATTGATGAACTTAATCACAAACGGCTCTGCTAGAAGCACAGAGCTAAGGAATAAAGAACTGGGAAAGGTGATCTAGATCGTAAGCCTCTGATAGATTACGTCTACCAGTATGTATCTGAATCTGAGTCCCTCACCTCGTATGGCAGTGAGGTTTATATAGAGTGTACCTTCGAATCTCCTTCGTTGGATGCACTTGAGCCTTCTTCGGGTAGTCGTTGGATCTTAACAGTTAGATCCGTTGAGCGATAGTGTCACATCCTCCCAGCCGGTACCCTAACTGGCATACCCGAGAGTGTGATCCACAGCCCCGAAGATCAGGTATCGAGTAATCAACCTCCCACATAAACAATAATATAATCATGAACAATAATAATCGATGTGCAACAGATAAATCAAAGATCCAAATAAGGAAAGAATAAATCATATATAAATTAGAGTACTAAATAAAATCAGAGTGTCTAAATCAAATAAGTAAAGTGAGGCGAAATCCCTCTCTACAACCAGCGGAAAATGTAGTTCTAAAAGAGAAGAAACAGAATGAAATCTAATCCCAATAGCAGATACAATAGGTAACTAAATTGTTCTCAATCTTATAGACAATATCCCTATAAGTATAAATCTCATAAATGGCACAAGGGCGCTTCCACTCTATGGTCGGACTAAGCATCGTACGGAGCATAACCACTTGCGGAATCTTCAGTGTAATTGTCGTAACCGCAATCACTTTCCTGGAGATATGCCTCTTCTCCTTGCGCTTCTTCATACGAGCAGTCATGATACTCAGAACCTGTAGAATAATCTAACAAAACATTGTACAAAAGGAATGAGTTTCAAAGAAACTCAGTAAGGCAGTTAAATCCATAATAACATAAATGGCAGGATTACAAAACAAACATAAATGCAATATGGTATGAGACAAACAATGAATGTATGAATCTAACTCTATGTATGCTGGTCTCTATTGGCAGACATGCTTTAAGTCATAGCACCGTACTTCTTTAGGAAAGTCTCATTCACTCATCATCAGTTGGTAATGGGTCCTTCATCCCTCAGAATATTCCATGGCTGGGGGTACACATCACCATTGGTCTAAGTACCGGCGCATGTCAGGGTTAAAGCCTAGCCAAATGCAAGTCTTCTACTCAGTTACATCAAGTCAGATCCAGATACGTCCATTCCTCGCCCCTGGCGATCCTTTCCGGTATCCTTCACACTAGAGTCCTCATAGTCCTTGACTACGGACTCATCAACCCTATTGGTTATCCACATATGGTAAACGGGAAGCTCTCACGTCCTCTCACGGGTTGGTTACCGGTCTTAAGCGCCCGTGAGCCCAAGTCTAACCATATGCAACCCTACCGATAAATGGTCCCCACAATGTGATTCCTGTCCTCTCACGGGTTGGTTACCGGTCTTGAGCGCCCATGAATCCCCATTGCTACCACGGGTCGTTCGGTCTCAATACCCCCTCCGATTAGGGTCGACATAACGGGACATCCTAGCCAAACACTACTAGACAGTCCTAAATATGTCATCCAACAGTTTAGGAAGGTGTCCAAAGGGCATCTCCGGAAACATCCCATAATATTCCCGTAGTAGTCCTAGGACAGAAGTGTCAAAAGGAACACCTCTCCTTTCCAAACCATACTTAAGCATACACAAGCATCAATCCATAACATCACATATATGGTAACTTCATATATGGAAAGAAATCAATAATTACATTCAACTTGTATAAAACTGGTAAGTAAATCATACATCAGTCTATTTAATATAAACAAGTAATGCTACTGATATCAAGACAGTACAACAGTAGTATAACATTGTAAGAATCTATTTAAGGAGATAAACTAACAAGATTCAAATATAGAAACTAAGATATACAATTTATGTTGTTAAGGAAGTAACCATCCTTACCTTTTATAACTTGCAAAGGAATCTTAAGAAATCAAGTAAGATCTTGACAAACTTGAGAAGAGGGTCCTAGACAAGTGTATACAACATATTAGGAAAGATCCCTAAAAGAAAAGATATCAAAACATCCAAAACAGACCAAATCTGGAGTTGCTATACTCATTGGTCGATTGGATTGGTCTCTTGTTTCGATCGACCAATGGAGAGACGATGGCCTACAAAATCAGAGTTTTAAGAATAAAGAACCGAATTTGGTGGTTCAAAAGGGTACTAAACAAGGGGTAAACTACATTGGTAGTATCCTAACATATAGAGGACCTCAAAACACTAATCGAATCAAGTTTTCAAGTTACAAATTAGGAAACAAAAAGTTACCATAATTAGATCAATCATGGTTCTTGAAGAATTCAAAATACAAATCATAGACAAGAACAATAGGAGAATGAATCATTGATTTTGATAAAGATATCATGGAAGGCATACTTAGATCTTCAAGAAAATAGATCTAAGAACATGAATCTAAATAAGGAAACAAAACTTACCATAGATGTATCAGTCATGATTCTTGAAGAAAGCATGGTATGATAGAGGAGAAACAACTAGAGATTGATAGATCATGGATTATGTAAAGAAAACACAGCGATTGACTACTAATATGATCAACATAATAGATCTAAGAACATCAGAATTTAAATCAAAGATAAACGAAGACGAGATCATGATTTAGATCATGCTTCCTTCAAAAGCTTGCAATGATCATGATTAAGGACATTGCTTTAGCCTTTAATCCTTAGGAAGATCATGAGAGATATGTTCAGAGATGTTTGCAACAGAGAATGCAGCATCTCCTCTACTGTCTCAACTCAAAAAGGAAAGAAAACAAGGATGAAGAAGAAGAAGAGAGTGTAAACATACCTTTTTGTATAAGAACACAAGTTTTGACGAAGATCCGTTAAGATAAACACCAAGAGTGCAAGGGAGATGACTTGCAGAGGTCTTTGGTTTGTTCCAAAGAGTTTGGAGGCAGAAAATACGAAGTAGACTCGAGATTGGACTTAAATAGAGCAAGCAAGACCTAATTACCAAAGACAGAACCCATTGGTCGAGTGGACTGGACTACCAATGAGTCAACCAATTAGTTCAGCAAGTTCAAAACAGGGAATTGAAGGCTCAGAACAAATCCAAAAATAAAGGGGTTTTGCACACACACCAAGTGACTTACCTAATAGGTAGAAATGCCTTCAAACCATGATAGAGAACACTCCAAGTCCATCAACTAATCCAATCTTCATCAAGATTCAGTTTCCATAAATAGCACATTGTCATCAACACTCATGGATTCAAAGCCAGACACCAAGTCCTCCACTGGGATGGCCCAAAGCTGACTTCTTGCTTTACTTCGGGTTGTCAGACCTACAAACAACAGGGTTTCCGGGTCAAGGTTAGGGCTGGGTTTCACAGATAGACTTCTACTAATTTGGACTAGTAGAGGACTCCTGAGATAACCTTTAGGTTATGCGATGATTATCCCTTCGATAATGATTAGCCGCAACCGTCAATTTGAGTCTGCCATCATTAGGGTAATTAACCTAATTCATAAGTTGAATTAGGGCGTGCTTGTAGCTGAATAAGTTTTGTTCCTCAGCAAGCCATCTTCTGGATCCGGTTTGCTTGGGAGCGAGTCGATTCCCTCTGTCTCGACCGGGGTCGAGGGTCGAACCAGGTATGAACCCGGTTCGATCATATTTTCTCCATATCACGAGCCCCCCCAGACCAAGCATTCGGTCGATCCCGAGGGCTTGGTTTTTAACTGGGTTCTTCGTCAGGCAATAGTCTCTGCATGTTCCATTAAATGTCATATCACATTTAATGCGGTGGTCACTTTTCCTCGAGCGTTGTGAGGGTAAGGCCACGTGTCTCCTTGCAGTCGATCTGTCGTGGCTCACGTAATCCAAGCGACGATTTCCGAACACCTGTTTCGGATTCGTGAGTTCAAACTTTCAAAACGTCTTCTAATCTCGATCGTTGATTTTGAATCAATTTCGATCGTTCAGATTCCTGAACACTCGTGCAGGTGCTTTTAAAAGCGGTTCGTTGTCTTCGTAGGTTTCATTCTTCCTGTCCGGAATTTGAACCTTTGTCGTCTGCTTCGCGCCTTCCTGCTCTCAAGCTTTTGCCTTACTGAATCAATAAGTTTACTGGTCTTTTTCTTTTTGTACCTTACTGAAACAAGTAATGGCGGATAATAGGTTTTCTCTGGTATCCAGTTTTAGTAATAGTAGTGGTAATGAAGCTTTTGCTTCTCCTCCTTCCGAACAATCGGATAGTGATAACAAAACCCTAACTGTCCTCTGGCGCGAGTTTGCTGAAGTTTCTCAAAAAGGTTTAAAGAGAAAAACCGAAACTCCTTCTGTCCTTCCTGAGTCTGGATCTTCCAAGACTTCTAGGATAACTGCCGAGTCTTCTAGGCAGCCTCAAACTTCCAGGTCCGATGGCCGGCCTGGCTCTGTTCCCTCCATTTTCAAGGAGGAAACCCTTCTTTCAGCGATCCAAGATTTTGATTTTCCTTCCTCTTATTAGGTTAGGGCTCCCCATCCTGATGAGAGGGTTGATTCAACCCTTTCGGGTGAATTTTCTCTGTACATAGATGCACTGGAAAGCGGGGTTCGCTTTCCCTTTTATAATCCTTTGTTCTCAGCAGTTCTGAATCATTGGGACATTTGTCTCGGAATGCTCCTTCCCAATAGCTGGCGTCTCATCGTCGGCTTCTTGGGTTTGTGTTTTGAACTTGGCATTACGCCATCTCTTTCTCTCTTTGTGCATTTTCATGTTCTTTCTATCTCCCATCCTCCCGGATGGGTTTTTCTGTCCAAACGCAATAAGGCTGAACTTGATTGGAGGGGCAACATCCTTGTCAAAGGAACTTGCCCTTCTAACCACAAAAGATGGCGCAAACGATACTTTTTCTGTCGAGCGCCTCCATCGGATCTTATGTGAAACCCAGCCCTAACCCTAATCCGGAAACTCTATTTATTGTAGGTCCAGTGACCTGAAGTAAGGCAAGAAGTCATCTTTGGGCCATTTTTGTTGAAGACTTGATGGCTGGATTGGAATCCATGAGTGTTGATGCTAGTGTTCCAATGGTGGAAACTGCACCCGGATGAAGATTGGATTAGTTGATGGTCTTGGAGTGGTCTCTGTATTGATTCAAAGGCATTTCTAACTCCTAGGTATGTCACTCTAGAGGTGTGCAAAACCCCTTGATGTTTGGACTTGATCTGAGCCTTCAATTCCCTGTTTTGAAGTTGCTGTCTTGATTGGTCAACTCATTGGTCGATTGGACCAATCGACCAATCAATCGACCAATTGATTATGTTTTTGAAATTTGAATCCTGTCTCTTCTATTTAAGTCTAATCTCGGGAATACTCCGCCTCCTCTGCCTCCTAAGCCTCTGGAACGAGTTAGAACCCTAATCTAACCCATTCCCTTGCATTCTTTGTTGATCTCTTACAAAGACTTGAAGAATTCTTCATCTTTCTACGGCAAAGGTATGATCTCACTCACTCTCTCTTCTATCTCTGATTTTCTTTCTTTTATTCTGTTTTCATTGAGATCAGAAAGGTGATGAAGCATTCTTGTAATCATCAATTCTCTGATCTCACCATATTCTGTAAGACTCATGATCATCATCATGATCTTAACCTCAGCCAGTGGAATCTTTGAAAACCCTAACCCTAATTCTTTGAAACCCTAACTTGTGTGATTGTCTGGAGAACTTTTGGTAACCTACCTTGTGAAAGGGAAATCCTTTTTGGGTGACCTTGTGTTAACCTAAAACTTAATCATCTATACTTTCCTGTTTTGATTTGTCTTTGTTCATTCAGATCTCACAATTATTTGTCCAGGGAGCCAAAAGGGTGAAACCCTAATTCTCTTGGATTAAACCCAGGAATCCCCTAGTTGATCATGTTAACCCAATTATTATGTTTTCTTTACTAGATCTGAATTCTTTCATATCCTAGTTCATTATCTTTAATCTTTCTATTTTTCCCTCCTAACCTATGTTAACCCTAATTAGGTTAACCTCATGATTTCTAGGTTGTAACTTGAGAACTTGTTTTGAGTTATGATTTGATATCCTCTATACCCTATGTAAAACCCAGCCCTAACCTTGACCCGGAAACCTTGTTATTTGTAGGTCCGATGACCCGAAGTAAAGTAAGAAGTCAGCTTTGGGCCATCCCAGTGGTGGACTTGGTGTCTGGCTTTGAATCCATGAAAGTTGATGATGAAGTTCTATTTATGGAAATTGAATCTTGATGAAGATCGGATTAGTTGATGGACTTGGACTGCTCTCTATCTTGGTTTGAAGGCATTTCTACCTATTAGGTAAGTCACTTGACATGTGTGCAAAACCCCTTTAGGATTGGATTTGATCTGGGTCTTCAATTCCCTGTTTTGGATTTGCTGTCAGCATTGGTCGACTGATTGGTCGACTGGACCAGTCGACCAATCCACTCGACCAATGAGTGCTGTCTTTGGCAATTAGGTTTTTCTTGCTCTATTTAAGTCCAATCTCGAGTCTACTTCGTATTTGCTGCCTCCAAACTCTTTGGAACGAACCAAAGACCTCTGCAAGTCATCTCCCTTGCATCCTTGGTGATTTTCTTGACGGATCTTCGTCGAAACTCTTCCTTTTCATCAAAAAGGTATGTCTACACTCTCTTCTTCTCCTCTATCTCTTATTTTCTTTCATTTTTGAGTTGAGACAGTAGAGGAGATGCTGCATTCTCTGTTGCAAACATCTCTGGACTTGTTCTCATGATCATCCTAAGGATTAGAGGCTAGAACAATGATCTTAACCATGATCATTGCAAGCTTTTGAAGGAATCATGATCAAACCATGATTTAATCTTGTTAAACTTCTGATTTGAATTCTGATCTCCTTGGATCTTCTATATTGATCATGTTAGTAGTTAATTGCTGTGTTTTCTTTTCATGATCCATGATCTATCAATCTCTAGTTGTTTCTCTTCTACCATACTATGTGTTCTTCATGAATCATGGTAGTTACATATATGGTAGGTTTTGTTTCCTTATTTAGATTTATGCTTCTAAGCCTATTTCCTTGAAGATCTAAGTATGTTTTCATGATACCTTTACCTGAAGCAATGATCCATCCTCCTATTGTTCTTGTCTTTGATTTCTATTTCGAATTCATCAAGATCCATGGTTGATCTAATTATGGTAACTTTTTGTTTCCTAATTTGGATCTTGATGGCTTGTTTGGATTAATGTTTTGAGGTCCCCTATATGTTAGAATACTACTGATGTAGTTTACCCCTTGGTTAGTACCCTTTTGAACCACTAAATTCGGATTTCATATCTTAAAACTTTGTTTTTTTAGGCTACTGTCTGCATTGGTCGACTGGACCAGTCGACCAATCCACTCGACCAATGAGTACAGCAACTCCAGAATTGGTCTGTGTTGGATGTTTTGGTATCTTTTCTGTTAGGGATCTTTCCTAATATGTTGTATACACTTGTTTAGGACCTTCTTCTCAAGTTTGCCAAGATCTTACTTGATTTCTTAGGATTCCTTTGCGAGTTATAAAAGGTAAGGATGGTTATTTCCTTAATTACATAGATAGCATGAATCTAGTTTCTATATTTGAATATCATTGATATGTTTCCTTAATTAGATTCTTACAACGATATACTACTGTTGCATAACCTTGATTACAGTAGCATTGCTTAAATTGATTCATGTATGATTTACTTACCAATTATATACAAGTGATTGTAATTATTGATTTCTTTCCATATATGAAGTTACCATATATGTGATGTTATGAATTGATGCATGTGTATGCTTAAGTATGGTTTGGAAAGGAGAGGTGTCCTTTTGACACTTCTGTCCTTGGACTACTACGGGAATATTATGGGATGTTTCCGGAGATGCCCTCTGGACACCTTCCTAAACTGTTGGATGACATATCTAGGACTGTCTAGTAGTGTTTGGCTAGGATGTCCCGTTATGTCAGACCCTAATCGGAGGGGTATTGAGACCGAACGACCCGTGGTAGCAATGGGGATTCATGGGCGCTCAAGACCGGTAACCAACCCGTGAGAGGACAGGAATCACATTGTGGGGGCCATTTATTGGTAGGGTTGCATATGGTTAGACTTGGGCTCACGGGCGCTTAAGACCGGTAACCAACCCGTGAGAGGACGTGAGAGCTTCCCGTTTACCATATGTGGATGATCAATAGGGTTGATGAGTCCGTAGTCAGGGACTATGAGGACTCTAGTGTGAAGGATACCGGAAAGGATCGTCAGGGACGAGGAATGGACGTATCTGGATCGACTTGATGTAACCGAGTAGAAGACTTGCATTTGGCTAGGTTTTACCCGACATGCGCCGGTACTTATGCCAAATGGTTGTGAGAGAGTGTGTTGACTTAACCCCCTGCCATGTTTAGTCCTGAGGGATGAAGGACCCATTACCAATCGGCTGCTCAAGACCGGTGAAATGATCCGTGAGAGAATCCAAGATATCTTAAATGGTTGAGGATGTGAGCGGACCTTCCTAAAGAAGTACGGTGCTATGACTTAAAGCATGTCTGCCAATAGAGACCAGCATACATAGAGTTAGATTCATTCATTCATTGCTTGTCTCATATCATATTGCATTTATGTTTGTTCTGAAATCCTGCCATTTATGATATTATGGATTTAACTGCCTTACTGAGTTTCTTTGAAACTCATTCCTTTATTGTACAATGTTTGTTAGACTATCCTGCAGGTACTGAATACTATGACGGTTCCTATGAAGAAGCGCAAGGCGAAGAGGCATATCTCCGGGAAGGTGATTGCGGTTACCACAATTACAATCGAAGATCCCGCGAGTGGTTATGCTCCGTACGATGCTTAGTCCGACCATTGAGTGGAAGCGTCCTTGTGCCATTTATGAGATTTACACTTATAAGGATGTTGTCTATAAAGTGGAGAACAATTTAGTTACCCATTGTACTTGCTACTGGGATTAGATTTTGTCTAGTTTATTCTCTGTTCGAGCTACTTTTCCGCTGGTTGTAGAGTGGGATTTTTGCCTCACTTTACTTATCTTGTCGACACTCTGATTATATCTAGTATCCTGATTTATTTATGATTCATTCTTCCTTATTGGATCTATGGTTTATCTTCCGCACTTTTATTATGATTGTTCATGATTATGTTATTGTTTATGTGGGAGGTTGATTACTCGATACCTGATCTTCGGGCTGTGGATCACACTCTCGGGTATGCCAGATAGGGTACCGGCTGGGAGGATGTGACACCTAGAATACTACCATGATAATTTCCCTCTTTATTGTACCCTTTTGAACCATCGAATTCGGTTCTGGGTTCTCAAAATTGGGATTCTTGCAGGCCACTGTCTGCATTGGTCAACTCATTGGTCGACTGGTCCAGCAGACTAATCAATCGACCAATGAGTACAGCAACCTCAATCTTGGTCTGTTTCGATTGATTTATGATCTTTTCCTTTATGCATCTTTCCTAACATGCTGTGTGCACTTGTTTAGGACTGTCTTCTCAGGTTTAGTCAAGATCATACTTGATTCTTTAAGATTCCATTCAAGTTAGAAGGTAAGGACAGTTAATTCCTTAACTACATAGATTGCTTGTTCTCTGGTTTCTACTTTATGAAACTATGAGATTACCTACTGTTATTGTATTTTAATTCTGATCTCCTACTGTGGGAACAGTAGCACTTGTTTATATCATCTTTTTCATTATTTATGTTATATGAATTACTTATTACTGCTTAATCTGATGTTGCTTTTACATTCTCTTTTATATGATGAACTACTGGTTGTGTATGTCATGACTGATCTGAGAATGTGTTTGCTTAAGTTTGGTTTGGGATTGGGAAGTGTCCTTTTGACACTTCTGTCCTTGGACATTATCGGAAATAGTATGGGATGTTTCCAGGGTTGCCCATCGACGCTTTCCCGAATCAATGATTGTCATACCTAGGGATGTCTAGCAGTGTTTGGCTAGGATATACCCCTGTTATATCAAACCCGATTCGGAAGGGTATTGAGACCGAACGACCCGTGGTAGCAATGGGGATTAACGGGCGCTCAAGACCGGTGAAATGATCCGTGAGAGGACGGGAATCACATTGTGGGGGCCATTTATTGGAGGGTTGCATATGGCTAGACTTGGGCTCATGGGTGTTCAAGACCGGTGAAATGATCCGTGAGGGGACATGAGAGCTTCCCGTTTACCATATGTGGATAACCAATAGGGTTGATGAGTCCGGTGAGTAATATCCGTGACTTTAGTGGAAAGGATACCGGAAAGGATCGCCTGGGGCGAGGAATGGAAGTATCTGGACCTGAGTTGATGTAACTGAGTAGATGACTTGCATTGGGCTAGGCTTTTCCTTGACATGCGCCAGTACTTATGCCAAATGGTTGTGAGAGAGTGTGTTGACTTAACCCCCTGCCATGGTTTGTCCTGAGGGATGAAGGACCCATTACCAACCGGCTGCTCAAGACCGGTGAAATGATCTGTGAGAGAACCCAAGATATCTTTTATGGTTGAGGGTGTGAGCGGACCTTCCCAAAGAAGTACGGTGCTATGACTTAAAGCATGTCTGCCATAGAGACCAGCATACATAGAGTTAGACGCATACATACATTACTTGTTTTATACTGCATTGCATCATGTTATGTTTTGCCACATGTTATCTATGATGTTATGGATTAACTACCTTACTGAGTTTCTTTGAAACTCATTCCTGTTGTATATTTCTTTTTGTTAGATTATCCTGCAGGTACAAAATATTATGACGAGCAGTACAACGAAGCACAAGCTGATGAAGCATATTACATGCAAAGTGCTGGCAATGATCAAGATTACTTTGATAATCCCCCTACGGATCAAGCTGCGTACTACTTTTGAGAACGGCATAGAGTTAGAACGGATTCATTGGATTGATGAAGTCCATACTTATGAAGACGTTATCTATAAACTTGAAGATGCTTGATCTTAGTTTATTTCTTAGTACATTTGTTTCAGTTGTAATCCCTTTTGATTTTCATACTATGTTCCGCTATTTTGGTAGTGAGTTTCCGCCTCACTTCACTCCTTTTTGATATCATTGGATATCTGGTATCTTTCCGCACTCTGATTATACTGATTGTTCATTTCTTGTTTTGAACATTGTTTATAATATTAAACCTTGATTTATTTCTGTTTATGATTATGTTATTGTATATGTGGGAGGATGATTTCCTTGATACTTGATCTTCGGGGCTGTGGATCACACTCTCGGGTATGCCAGTTAGGGTACCGGCTGGGAGGATGTGACATCTTAACTTCTCGACTGCCTGGAGGCGGTGTACTTCTTCTTCTGAGAATAACCGAGGCCTACCCTTATCCAAAGAAGACGAGGCGGCCATCAGGAAGATCAAATCCATTCCATGGTATCAAGAGATACATGGACTTGAGGTGGAGTATAACTCCATTCTTCAGTACTGGGGCTTGGCTCATTGTGAGCTTCTAACCATCATCTTTTAATTTTACTGAAGTGATACGTCTTCAATTCTGACTTTTGCTCTTCTTTGCAGTGCCTCCAAGAGTGAACCCCGAGAACCTGTGAGTGAAGGCCGCTAGGGCCGTTGTGACAGCCGAGCAACGATCGCAGAGCCTTGACCATTGATCAAGAGGCTTCTGTTCCCTCTCCCGACCCCTCTTATAGGGGTATCAGGAATATCAGGCCCGTGGCTGATGCTTCGGGTAAAGGGAAGAAGCCAATAGTGGAGAGGTCTAATGTCTCCTCCTCCGCCCGAACCAAAAGGAGGCATGATACAGTTGATGCTTCCTCCCACAAAAAATCCAAAAATTCTACAGATTGTGAGGAGGTCTTCACCCCCCAGTGGACCTTGAAGTTGACTGACAGGGTGACACAGGGTCCGGAGAAAGTTGCAGAGTGGAGCTCCCTTAGTCTTGTTCCTTTTGATCGCCAAGAATTTGAAACCCTGGATGACGTTGCCCTTGTTAGTCAATCCACAAGGTACCGGTCTTCTTGCTTACTTATTTTTTCATAATTTCTCATGACTTCTTCTGATAATTTCCGCCTTCCCATGAATGCTGTGTTGAGCTTCTATCAACACATGGAAGCATTGAGCCGGGTTGGCCGCAACAGCTCCTTGTTGCAGACCTGTGAAGAGAATTTGGCCAAAGCTAATTCTGAGATAGACCGGCTGACTGCAGCTGCCGAGGAGCTGCAAAGAAAGCATGAGGAAGAAGTGATCTCCCTCAAGGAGGCCCTTGATGCTTCGAAGGCTCGTGCTGTTGCTGCCGAGCGCGAGCCCAAAAAGCAAAAAGAAGCTGCCATGTTGTTTGGTGACAGACTTGAATTTAAATGTATAGAGAATGAAGAATACTTGAAGTTGGCGATTCCCAGCAAGCCCGAGCACATCAAGCCAGAGCTTCGGAAGGATTGTGTTCAGAAATACCTGAACATGAACCTTTCTCCCAGTTATTGGGTGCTTACAATGTCCAAGCTTATCGTTTGGGGCAGAATGACATTTGGGAGCGAATTCTCGCATCAATCCCTTCCTTCCCAGTGAGGTTTATATAGAGTGTACCTTCGAATCTCCTTCGTTGGATGCACTTGAGCCTTCTTCGGGTAGTCGTTGGATCTTAACAGTTAGATCCGTTGAGCAATAGACTTCTACTAATTTGGACTAGTAGAGGACTCCTGAGATAACCTTTAGGTTATGCGATGATTATCCCTTCGATAATGATTAGCTGCAGCCGTCAATTTGAGTCTGCCATCATTAGGGTAATTAACCTAATTCATAAGTTGAATTAGGGCGTGCTTGTAGCTAAATAAGTTTTGTTCCTCAGCAAGCCATCTTCTAGATCCGGTTCGCTCGAGAGCGAGTCGATTCCCTCTGTCTCGACCGGGGTCGAGGGTCGAACCAGGTATGAACCCGGTTCGATCATATTTTCTCCATATCAACAGCGAAAGCCATTTGATTTTAGTTAGGGTTGATTCCTTTCAGTTGCATGCAGATTAACCCAAGGCCATATAGGTCATTTTAGTTTATTTTCCATGTATTAATTCCCATCAGCCGGGTCCAACCGCCCCCCCCCTTCTCTACAACAATTGAACATAACTCATAAATCCTATTTTGTCCCTAATTCCCTATCCATAAAACCAATTAGCGTGGTTTTTCTTCTTTCTTTCTTTTGCATTGTTTTCTAGACCTAGAGGAGATCATTTCTTATGAAGGACTCAAGAGTCAAGACCCCATTCCATTTATAGCATACCCAATTCTATCCTTGAACTCGGGTGAATTGCAACCAATAGTGTACTGATTGAGTTAACTTACTTATTCATGAACCTCGTTGAGGTGCATCTTCTTGATGTATGATATCCACCATCCCAAACCCTCTGTATAAGGGCTTTTCCAGCTCTCTTCTTCAACCACAAGTCCTTCTATAGAGTCCTCTATTTCCAACTCTTTGTGTGAAATCCAACTCAAAACCTAAATTAGACGCCCTATTTGTTTTGGATGAAGAAGAACTTGTTTGATGTTTGACCTTGAAGTTTGACCTTGAGTATGGTGTTGATATGTTTAGAAGGTCATAGGAAGTCAAGTCGGACCTCTCCCTTAGTGTAGATTTGGAAACCCATAGAAAATTGATGATGGAATTCCCTACTTGAAGAGCTTGGTTGATTTAGAAAAGAGAACGCACCTTGATGAAGAGAAGATTGGTTGATGACCTTAGAGCATGGTTAGATATGATTTAAAGCCATTTTCCTATGCTAGGTAAGTTATAGTTGTTGTGTTTAAAATTTCGTTTGATTCCGATAAGAGAAAGGCCTTCAAATCCCTGTTTTAGGCTATGCTGTCAGCCTGGGTCGACTGGGCCATGCTACCCACCCACTCGACCCAAGCAAACAGAATCTGAGCAGAATCTTCTGTTTAGGTCCTTATTGCTATATATACCTCATAACTTCGTGTTTTTAGTATCCCTAGCCTCCAAAACACCTAGAGAACGAAGGAAACTCATCTCCAAGCCTCCTTTTGGTGTAGAAGAAGATCTACATTCAACTCTCAAGCTTTCTCTCTCTTGTTCTTCAATCAAAGGTTAGTATTCAATCTATTATGCTATTGATTCATTCTTACTATGATCATTCTCTTCTCTGATCTGAGATTGTGAGGAAGACATTGCATCTCTGCAATCATATCATCTACAATCTCTTCTCATTCTATATGCTATGATTTCATATTCATTCTCAACATGATTTCATGATTTCATGTTTTCTTCTTAAACTATGATCATGTTCTTATTTTGATTTCTTCTAGCATATTAGATGCATCTCTATGATCATTCTTACTCTTGATTTACTGTATTCATGTACTAGAATGAGATCTCATCATCTCTAGTTCATCTCTTTCATTCATAGCTTGTTTTCAATGAAAACCATGTTGTTTTCCAAATTAGAAAGTCTTGTTTTCCAAAATAGAAACTAGGATTCTAAATTAGTAAGTAATGGTTTTAATGATGGTTTGATGTAAATTATGCTTTTTAGTCTTAGGCTACTGTGTTAGACATTCCCTCCAAGTTTCGTCGCATTCTGGTTTGTGTAGCATAGGTTTCGGATCAAGATTCTCTTTTTATTTTCGGATTTGCTCTTGGGTAGATTGCCTGGGTTGACTGGAGCACTCAACCCAGCCAATCAACCCGCAAGAACAGCAACTCTGTTTTGATCCGTTTCGACTCCAATCTTTTGGAATCACTTCTTATGACCTATACATGTTTTGTCAAGCTTGTTTAGGTGATTTTGGATCTGTTCTCTGATCTCTTATTTGAAGACTATAAGTTTGGATTACGAGGTGAGTATTCCAACTCACAATATGCCTATTTACATGTCTTATTGTATTATGACATGAATGCATGATTTAGCTACTGTTATGTTAGTTTCCATTATGATATGAATGCTGTAAGTACAGTAGGATCTTATTTCCTTATTTACTTTATGTACTTGATCATGAATGAATACTTATTCATGTATATTTCTTATTCATTTAATCTGTCTTATTATACTCTTTCATATGATGAGATATCTGTCGTGGATGATATGACTGCATTATGATTGTGATTGTTTAGGTATGATTTCGGATTGGGGAATGTCCTTTTGACATTTCTGTCCTTGGACCTCATTGGGAGTAGTATGGGATATTTCCAATGTTGCCCTTTGACGCTTTCCCGGATTATTTGTTGTCATACCTAGGACTTGTCTAGCAGTGTTTGGCTAGGTTATACCCCTGTTATATCAGACCCGATTCAGAAGGGTATTGAGACCGAACGACCCGTGGTAGCAATGGGGATTCATGGGCGCTCAAGACCGGTAACCAACCCATGAGGGGACATGAATCACATTGTGGGGACCATTTATGGGTAGAGTTGCATATGGATAGACTTGGGCTCATGGGCGTTCAAGATCGGTAACCAACCCGTGAGAAGACATGAGACCTTCCCGTTTACTATATGTGGATGACCTATAGGGTTGATGAGTCCGTAGTTTGGGACTATGCTGACTCTAGTGTGAAGGATACTGGAAAGGATCGACAGGGGCGAGGAATGGACGTATCTGGATCTGAGTTGATATGACTAAGTAGAAGACTTGCATTGGGCTAGGCTTTACCTTGACATGCGCCAATACTTAGACCAAACGGTTATGTAAGAGAGTGGTGACTTAACCCCCAGCCATGGATTGTCCAAGATGGATGAAGGACCCTTTGCCAACCGGCGTTGTGAGATGAGACCTACCCAAAGAAGTATGGTGCTATGACTTAAAGCATGTCTGCCAATAGAGACCAGCATACATATATAGAGTTAGAAGCATATTTGCATATATTGTTTCATATCATTTCATATATGTTTGTTTGTGAATGCATGTGAAGATGCTTATTGTGTTTGGATTACTTGCTAAGTTCTTTTGAGCTTACCCTTTGGGGGACTTGTTTTTAGATGACATTGCAGGTACAAAAGAGAACCCGTGCCCCAGTACGGAGAACCTTTCCTTAAATGGTACAGCTCCGGATGTCCTTGGACAAGGTAATGAACAGCGAGGCAGCCAACACTCGGATTTGGGCTGCACTGACGACTCCTATTGATGGCAGCCGGCATTGTCTTATTCGTCAATGAGATCGTGCGCTAGATGCTGATCTAAAGCTTCAAGAGCATGACCCTAAAGTGAAGAAGATGAAGACTAAAGAAGAAGAAAAGCCGACTGAAGATGTGGATTAGATTCTCTTGTTTCTTCTAGACTTTTATTTTACTTGTACTAGCTTAGAGCTTGCTTTAGATTTCGATCTACCTTCCGCATATGTTGTGGGGTATATTTCCGCTATACTCTACAGTTGTCTTTTGATTTGGTATCTTGTTATTCCGCACTCTGATATTCTTTAGTGATCCTTCTGTGATCCTTTCTTGACTTTTATTGGTAAAATACTGGAATACAATGATTTGTTCTTGCTTTTGATTATGCTATTGTGCTAAATGGATATGATCGTTCCTAAACTTGATCTTTTGGGCTGTGGATCACTCCCCGGGTAACCCAGACAGGGTATAGGCTGGGTGTATTTGGGCGGGATGTGACACTTTGGGCTTAGATCTCGACACTAGGTTGTCCACTCAGAATGGACCATAACATATTCAGACTTGTTTTTCCAGGCTCAAGTCATACAACACAAGATTGGGTTAGGGTCCCAATGGGATATTACAGTCTTGCGGGGGCGAGGGGGCCCCCCCCCCCCGCGGGCGCCCCTGCGCGGCCGGGGGGGGGGGGGGTGGCCCCGAAAGGGGGGGGGGGAGGGAGCAACCCCCCAAAAAAAAAAAAAAAAAAAAAAAAAAAAAAAAAAAAGGGGGGGGGAGGGAAAAGAAAGAAAAAAAAAAAAAAAGAAAGAAAAGAAAGAGAAAGAAAGAGAAAAAAAAAGGGGAGGAGGGAGGGAAGGAAAGAGAAAAAAAAAAAAAAACTTTACATCCAATGGAAAAGTAGCTCGAAAGAATAAACTAGATAAAAGCTAATCCCAGTAGCAAGTACATTGGGTAACTAAATTATTCTCCACTTTGTAGACGACATCCTTGTAGGTGTAGATCTCATAAATAGCACAAGGATGCTTCCACTCAATGGTCGGACTAAGCATCGTACGGAGCATAACCACCCGTGGGATCTTCGTAGTAATTGTGGTAACCGCAATCACCTTCCCCGAAGATATGTCTCTTCGCCTTGCGCTTCCTCATAGGGACCGTCATAGTATTCCGTACCGCAGGATAGTCTAACAACATTGTACAATAAAGGAATGAGTTTCAAAGAAACTCAAGAAGGCGCTTAAAATCCATAATAACATAAATGGCAGGATTCCGTAACAATCATAAATGCAATATGATATGAGACAAACAATGAATGAATGATTCTAACTCTATGTATGCTGGTCTCTATTGGCAGACATGCTTTAAGTCATAGCACCGTACTTCTTTAGGAAAGTCCACTCACATCCTCAACCATTTAAGATATCTTGGATTCCCTCCAACCATTTAAGATATCTCGGGCGACCGATTGGTAATGGGTCCTTCATCCCTCAGACAAACCTTGGCAGGGGGTTAAGTCAACACACTCTCTCACAACCATTTGGTATAAGTACCGGCGCATGTCGTGGTAATACCTAGCCAAATGCAAGTCTTCTACTTGGTTACATCAAGTCGATCCAGATACTTCCATTCCTCGTCCCCGACGATCCTTTCCGGTATCCTTCACACTAGAGTCCTCATAGTCCCCGACTCACGGACTCACCAACCCTATTGATCATCCACATATGGTAAACGGGAAGCTCTCACGTCCTCTCACGGGTTGGTTACCGGTCTTAAGCGCCCGTGAGCCCAAGTCTAACCATATGCAACCCTACCAATAAATGGCCCCCACAATGTGATTCCTGTCCTCTCACGGGTTGGTTACCGGTCTTGAGCGCCCATGAATCCCCATTGCTACCACGGGTCGTTCGGTCTCAATACCCCTCCGATTAGGGTCCTGACATAACAGGACATCCTAGCCAAACACTACTAGACAATCCTATATATGTCATCCAACAGTTTAGGAAGGTGTCCAGAGGGCATCTCCGGAAACATCCCATAATATTCCCGTAGTAGTCCAAGGACAGAAATGTCAAAAGGACACCTCTCCTTTCCAAACCATACGTAAGCATACACATGCATCAATTCATATCATCACATATATGGTAACTCCATATATGGAAAGAAATCAATATTTACAATCATTTGTATAACATTGGTAAGTAAATCATACATGAATCAATTCAATATGAATAAGCAATGCTACTGTAATCAAAGTTATGCAACAGTAGTATATCATTGTAAGAATCTAATTTAAGAAACATATTAATGATATTCAAATATAGAAACTAGATTCATGCTATCTATGTAATTAAGGAAATAACCATCCTTACCTTTTATAACTCGCAAAGAATCCTAAGAAATCAAGTAAGATCTTGGCAAACTTGAGAAGAAGGTCCTAAACAAGTATATACAACATATTAGGAAAGATCCCTAACAGAAAATATAGCAAAACATCCGAAATGCACCAATTCTGGAGTTGTCGTACTCATTGGTCGAGTGGATTGGTCGAGTGGTCCAACGACCAATCAGTCGACCAATGCATAAAGAGCTTAGAAAATCAGAGTTTTGAGATATGAAATCCGAATTTGGTGGTTCAAAAGGGTACTAATCAAGGGGTAGACTACATCAGTAGTATTCTAGCATATAGGGGACCTCAAAACACTAATCAAATCAAGGTATCAAGATCCAAATTAGGAAACAAAAAGTTACCATAAATAAATCAAACATGGATCTTGATGAATTTTGAAATAGAAAACAAGGACAAGAACAATAGGAGGATGGATCATTGCTTTCGGTAATGAAAACATGAAAACATGCATAGGTCTTCATAGAATAAAGCTTAGAAGCATAAATCTAAATAAGGAAATAAAACCTACCATATATGTACTATCATGCATCATGAAGAACACATAGTAAGGTAGAAGAGAACAACTAGAATTCTATGGATTATGGATCATAGAAAGAAAAACACAACCATTAACCACTAACATGATCAATGAAAGAAGATCCAAAGAGATCAGAATTCAGATTAGGAAATTAACAGAGATTAAATCATGGTTTGATCATGAATCCTTCAAAAGCTTGCAATGATCATGGTTAAGATCATTGTTCTAGCCTTAAATCCTTAGGATGATCATGAGAACATGTTCAGAGATGTTTGCAACAGAGGATGCAGCATCTCTTCTACTGTCTCAACTCAAAAAGGAAAGAAAAACAAAGATGTAGGAGAAGAAGAGAGAGTAGACATACCTTTTGATGCAAAAAGAAGAGTTCCGACGAAGATCCGCCAAGAAAACTCCAAGGATGCAAGAGAGATGACTTGCAGAGGTCTTTGGTTCTGCTCCGAGAGGGTTTGGAGGCAGCAAATACGAAGTGGACTCGAGGTTAGACTTAAATAGAGCAAGAATCAACCTAATTGCCAAAGACAAGACCCATTGGTCGAGTGGATTGGTCGATCGGCCCGCCGACCAATCAACGACCAATGCAGACAAAGAAGGCCAAAACAGGGAATTGAAGGCCCAGATCAAATCCAAACCTAAAGAGGTTTTGCACACAAGTCAAGTGACTTACCTAGTAGGTAGAAATGCCTTCAAACCAAGATAGAGAGCACTCCAAGTCCATCAACTAATTAGATCTTCATCAGATTCTGTTTCCATAAATAGAACCTCATCATCAACCTTCATGGATTCAAAGCCGTACACCAAGTCCTCTCACCGGGATGGCCCAAAGCTGACTTCTTACTTTACTTCGGGTCATCGGACCTACAAATAACAAGGTTTCCGGGTCAAGGTTAGGGCTGGGTTTCACATTCTCTCCCCCTTAAAGAAATTTCGTCCCCGAAATTGAAAGCGCACTCGTGCTTCCAAAGAGGTAAGGAAACTTCTCCTTCATGTCTTCTTCCTTCTCCCAAGAAGCTTCTTCAGGGGTATGGTTCTTCCACCGAATCTTCACCAAAGGAATGGCGCGATTCCGCAGCCGCTTGTCCTTCCTATCCAGGATTTCGGCCGGTTCTTCATCATAGGTCAAATCAGCACTAAGTCCTTCAGTGTGCTTGCTGCAAAATGTGTTCCGGATTCTCTATGTATTTTCGGAGCATCGAAATATGAAACACATTGTGCACACCAGCAAGAGACGGAGGTAATGCTAATCGATACGCAACAGTGTCCAACCTTTTCCAAAATCTCGAAAGGTCCAATGTAACGAGGGCTAAGCTTACCCTTAACATTGAATCTCATCACACCCTTCATTGGTGAGACCTTCAGAAAGACTTTCTCTCCAACTTGAAATTCCAAATCGGTCCTTCTCTTATCAAGCATAAGATTTCTGCCTCGATCAAGCGCACTTAATCCTTTCTCTTATCATATCTACCATAGCACTTGTAGCTTCAATCATCTCAGACCTAAGACTTTTCTTTCAACTGCCCTCACCAAAGACAAAGGTGTCCTACAAGTACTACCATACAAAGCCCCGAATGGAGCCATGCCTATTGTTGCTTGATAACCGTTGTTATAGGCAAACTCAACTAAAGCTAGGTGTTCATCCCAATTACCACCCATATCCACCACGCAAGATCCGAGCATGTCTTCCAATGTCCGAATTGTCCGCTCGCATTGTCCATCGACCGTGGATGATGAGCTGTACTCAAGTTCAATTGGGTTCCCAAGGCCTTCGCAAACTGTTCCAAAACCTTGAGGTGAACCTAGGATCACGATCCGAAACAATACTCAAAGGCACACCATGCAGATTTAACCACATTATCCACATAAAGCCCGGCTAGCTTATCCAGAGTATGAGTGATCTTCATAGGAATGAAATGGGCTGATTTGGTCAACCTATCAACAATCACCCACACAAAGTTGTCATTGCCTTTACTTGTCCGAGGCAAGCTAGTCACAAAGTCCATGGAGATATCTTCCCACTTCCAACTAGGAATAGGAAGGGGTTGAAGTAATCCAGATGGAGGTTGTCGGACGGCTTTCACACGTTGGCAAGTCTCACACTTGGCAACAAAATCGCCAACATCCGCCTTTAGACCAATCCACCAAAAATGTTCCTTCAAGTCCTTGTACATCTTGGTGCTTCCCGGTGTGTACAAGAAAGACCGACCGGTGTGCTTCCTTCAATATTTCATTCTTAACTTCATCGCTTGTGCAGCACACACGCCTTCCTCTAAACAACAAAGCACCATCCATGGATATACCAAAGTCGGGATCCGACTCAGGAGTCGAAGAAATCTTCTCAACTTTGGTCAAAAACTCATGATCAGAACTCTGCAGAGCAACAATCTTATCTCTAAGACCAGATCTTGCCGTCATGGCGTAAAGAATAAAATCAGAATTCTCGTGGACGATTTCCAAACCAAAACTCTCAATAGAAGACCACAATGGTAGACTCAAAGCATTTAAATCCAAAGTCTTCTTCCTGGTTCTTCCTACTAAGAGCATCGGCAACAACATTTGCTTTCCCAGGATGATACCGAATATCACAATCATAATCGGAGACGAGTTCCAACCATCTCCTTTGTCTCATGTTCAACTCCTTTTGGGTAAAGAAGTATTTCAAACTCTTATGATCCGTGAAAATGGCAATCTTCTCACCGTAAAGATAATGTCTCCAAATCTTCAAAGCAAAGACAACGGCGGCAAGTTCTAGATCGTGAGTGGGGTAATTCCGCTCATAATCCTTCAATTGCCGAGAAGCATAGGCTACGACCTTGCCATGTTGCATCAAGACACAACCCAAACCAATCTTTGACGCATCGGTATAAACCGTCATACCACCGGAACTATCGTATAGTCAAAACCGGGGCACTTGTCAATCTATCCTTCAACTCTTGGAAATTCTTCTCACAAAGCGCCGCACCAAACAAACTTCTCTTCTTTCCCGGTCAACTTAGTCATAGGAGCAGCCAACCGAGAAAAGTTCTCAATAAACCTTCGGTAGTAACCCGCCAATCCAAGAAAACTTCTTATTTCCGTTATCGACTTCGGTCTCTCCCAATCAGCCACAGCTTGGACCTTTTCAGATCGACACGAATACCTTCGGCTGAAACCACATGACCAAGGAAAACCACTCTCTTAAGCCGTAAATCACACTTGCTAAACTTAGCAAACAACTTCTTTTCCCGCAACCTTTGCAAAGTGAAACTTAGATGTCTCGCATGCTCTTCTTCGCTCTTCGAATAGATCAAGATGTCATCAATGAAAACAATCACAAACTTATCAAGCACATCATGAAATACTCGGTTCATGAGGTCCATGAACACCGCAGAGCATTGGTCAATCCGAAAGGCATGACTCTAAACTCGTAGTGACCATACCGCGTTCGGAAAGCCGTCTTGAAGATATCACTAGACTTCACTTTCAATTGGTGATATCCGGACCTTAAGTCAATCTTCGAGAACACAACCGCACCCTTCAACCGATCGAAGAGATCATCGATTCTCGGGCAAGTGGATATCTATTCTTGATAGTCAACTTATTCAACTCACGGTAGTCGATGCACAAGCGCATACTACCGTCTTTCTTCTTGACGAACAAGACCGGAGCTCCCCAAGGTGACACACTAGGCTGTACGAAACCTCTATCAATGAGCTCATTCAACTGATTTTGCAACTCTTTCAACTCAGTAGGAGCCATCCTATACGGAGCTTTAGATACCGGAGCGGCACCAGGGACGAGATCAATAGAGAATTCGACATCTCTCGTCCGGAGGCACTCCCGATAGATCATCGTGGAAGACATCAACAAAGTCGCAGACAACTCGACTTCGTCGACTCTTTTCTCCACTATACCCTTGCCTTCAGCATGAAGCATCATCCACTAGGGCATAGACTTGCATCAAGCAGCACAAAGACCTTCTTACAAACCCTTCTCTTTTCACCTTGAAATTCAAAGACCGGACTTCCACATATATGGAACTCAATCTTCTTTGAGGAACAAAGGAACACAGCTTTATGGGCTGTCAACCAATCAATTCCCAAAATAACATCGAAGTCCTTCATGTCAAGAATCACAAAATTGGCTTCCAAGTTCTTCTCACCAATCAACACAGACATTTAGATAACCCCTTATCTAGTTTCACAACAGACCAAAGAGGTGTACTAATCAATAAACAACTAGACAACTTCTCGTGGATTAGGTTAGTCTTCTTGATGAATGCAGATGACATGAACGAATGAGATGCACCCGTATCAAATAAGACAAATGCAGAAATAGAAGCGACTAACAATGTACCCGTAATCACATCATGGCTTGGATCCCGCTCAAGATCGGAAATACCGAAAACTCTACCAGAGGGAGGAGCAGGAGCACTCTTCACCACCGGGCAGGCTGTCAAGGTGCCGCCGCCGGGACAGCACGAGCAAAATGACCAGCTTGCTTGCAGAGAAGCAAACCGGATTGCCGGATCCAACAGGGGTGGCTGCAACAGAGGACTTCGAACAAAAGGCCTTGCACTCGCACTTGCACTTGCACTAGCATTTGCTGGTGGTCGGTTTCCGCCATACCGTTTAAACCGGCCGGGCTGCTGAAAACCCGTGTTCCCGACTTCCACACTCTTAGCCCGAAAGGTAGGAGTGGGGTAGGGTGTAGGTCTCACATAACGACGGTCATTGCGATCCACTGCACTGCATTCCTTGACCGCCAAGGCTTCGCACACGAGCACTTTCCTTCTCTCGTTTCTTCCAACTTCTTCGAGTTCTCGCACCACTTGAGCATAGCTCACTATAGGCCGGATCGTGAGATAAGCTTTAATGGCAGGTGGCGTAGTCCTTTGAAGAACTTCTTTGCTTTGGCGAGGTCTTCCTTCAAAGAATCTGGAGCAAAGAAATGAAGCTCCTCGAACTTCGTTGGTACTCCAACACAGTACAAAGTTCCTTGAGTCGTAATCATAAACTCAGCCTTCCTTTGCATCCTTCACCGCCTCGGGAAAGTAGTTCATACAAAAAGCCTCTTTGAATAACTCCCAAGTTACAACTCCCGCATGCAAACCTTCCAAAACAGACGAGTGGAGATCCACCATGCATCAGCTTCTTGTTGCAACTTCGCTCAAAGAAACAAAATCTTCTCGAGCTTCCGAGCATTGCAGATGCCGGAAAGCCTTCTCCAACTCACGAAGCCACTTGTTAGGAAACAAGGGGTCCTTGGTAACACCAAGAAAAGTGGGTACTTGCATCTTCGTAAAACTCTCCATCAAAGTAGTATGAGGAGTTCCAGCTAAACCTCCCGCATTCAGATCGCGGCATGAGGATTCACATTAGCACCAGCCCGGGTCTCATTATGCAGAGTCATGAAACCCACCAACATCCGGTTGAACCGAGCCGCTTGTCGCCGCATCATATTGCCCATGATATTGGCAATATCTCTCGAAACTTCCAACATTCGGGGCACCAGGGATCTCATGAGTACCCCGATCAGCATTTGGTATCTCACCACCTCCATGAGGTACTTCACCACCTCCCCGAGGTACTTCACCACCTCCATGACCACCGGATTCACCACGCCCACTTCTCGAGAGTAACCATTCTCGCAAAACCGAGAACATCAAAATACCGAATTTCAAGATTCAACATAAACCACAAGTCCAAATGATTTGAAAACTTAAATCATGCTCAAATATATCCATATAGTCATCAAACAATATTCCATAAGGCAAAAATCACATTTTCCAAAAATTCAACAGCAAATGAGGTCACTGTGACCATTGGTCGAGTGGTTGGTCGAGTGACCCGCCGACCAATCGCCGACTAATGAAGACAGTAATACGAAAATTCGCATTATAAGCCTCATTTCCACATTCCAACCTCATTCTAACTTCTTCCAAAGGTGAGAGAGCTCTAGGGAAAGTCTCCAAAGGTTCTCACAAGTGTTCTTGAGGTGATTTAGTGCTTCAACAACAACAACACAACACACCATCTTCACAAACAAGGTAAATCTCTCATTCTTTCTTCCATTTTCATCTTCTCATGCTTGCATTTCAATAAAACCATGCTTTACTTGTATCCAATGCTAGAAATCATGCTTAGGAATGCTTAGAAACATATTCCCTAGGTTTTAAACACAATGACATGCATAGACAACAAGTTTTAACACATTTGGTGCTCATCTCGCAAAGTTTTATACCGAAATCGATATCTTTAGAAAAATTTCGTTTTCTCTCAAACCGCTTGAAATTTTCGCACGAGATCAAATGCTACATGCTCAAGATGACATTGTAGATAGGTCCATACAATTTGATTTAACCAATTTCAACTTTTCAAAAATCCAATTTTGACCTAAATTGCAAAATCCCCAAATTTCTTCTTGCTGAATTTTTCGCTTTAATCCATGTTTTCGATCGATTTTCATCAAAACAACTTCATAGACATGAAATTCCAAGTATTGTGCACATGCTAGTATGTTCAAATCAAATTTCCCCCAAATTTGAAATTTTCCGAAAAATTACGAAAATACCCTTTTGGCTCAAATCTTGAAATAGCACTAATTGGAAATGTCTCTTGTCTCTTCCACGATACATCATGCGAGAGGGGAGGACGAGGAGGAGGTAGAGGTAGAGGTCGCATCGTAGGTGCTCTCGTGGGCAGAGGTCGGTTCCTTTCGAGCCCAGAGAGGAGGTTAGGAGACCGGACCTATTTGACACACCTCAAAGCCGAGTTTCCGTACGAGGCCTACTTCAGCTATTGTAACATCGAGATGGGGCGTCTACTTCATTTACGCCAGCTCGTAGCCTTCAGATCCGGGCAGAGGTTCGACACTTTACAAGTGGACTCACCTCTTCACCGAGGATTTGCCCAGATACCCGGAGCTAGTGAGGTTGTTCTTCAAAGCAACCTTACTTACACAGAGGAGGCTCGGGGCCGTGGACATCCACTCGTACTTGTCCTCGGGAGCAGTGGTCCACCAGACTCGTATTCGCTTCTCTACCCGGACACCGGCCGAGATCTTGCAGTGTCCCTTACTACCCCACAAGAAGGTGTGTGGATACCCGCCGGAGCAGCACCGGACAGCCATCCGATGCCGTACGAGCTTCGCGAGATATGCTCTACGCTATGGGATAGCCGCCGATGCTTCACACCGTGGACTAGCGGACGGATGACGGGTTCTCGCACGTATTATCGGTCGCATAGTCGGCCGGAACATCATGCCGAAAGCCGGACATCACCATCGGGTCACGTTGATGGAG
Source organism: Hakea prostrata (assembly GCF_041222555.1). Taxonomy (NCBI): domain Eukaryota; kingdom Viridiplantae; phylum Streptophyta; class Magnoliopsida; order Proteales; family Proteaceae; genus Hakea; species Hakea prostrata. The sequence goes on along the minus strand of NC_142601.1, from coordinate 41,405,324 downwards.
GCCTTGGTCATTTACCGCATCTACATGGGCTTCGAGATCGATCTTTCTTACATCATTCAGCAGGTCATGCCGGACTTAGTTCTCGCGGCCTAGCATGCGGAACCTTTGCTATGGGAGGCTTCGACTTTGATCTTCGTGCATTTCGGGGTGAGTTTCGAGGATACTCCGATGGACACTAGATCACAGTGGATACCCCATTGGGACTCGGACCATTCGACGATGAGACTACATCGCTAGAGAGATCTCCCGGTCCAGAGGGTGAGGATGATGATGAATCGAGGATGAGGATGAGGGATCGGAGGATGGAGGAGAGGATATCGGTCCCGATAGTGATGATCAGGCCGGAGATGATACAGATATGCGCGAGGCTGAGCCCGTGCATCACGAGTTTCCTTCATCACACTTCGAGGCAGGTGGCCCTTCACATGCGGTTCCGGAGACTTCAGATCTTGGTGCACAGATGAGATCGATGACTTCCATGCTAGAGAGGATGGAGGTCGGACAGAGCAGATGTACGAGAGGATGGAGTCTCGACAGACAGATAGAGCATCGTGTGACTCACCTAGCAGAGGAGTTCGGAGCATATAGAGATCGAGTAGATCACCTAGATAGACCGTACCTTAGGATTTCCCATTTATGCATTTCAGATGTAATCATTGTAAAAACTTTTGAAATTAATGAAGTTCATTTTGTTTCTCTTTAATTATTGTATGTTATGCACTTTTCTTTTCCTTGCATTAGTGTCATTTGTTCAAGTATAATTATGGTATGTTATTCGGAAATGTTCGTTATGCCTCAAAGTTCAAGTTTCTAATTCAGTTGTTCTATTATTCACTTCTAAGAGTAGAAGAGTCACTTCAGATCAATGACTCAGAATGTTCAGTTGTTGCCTTTTGTGGTTAGGATCTCCTCGAACCTTGGGCTCGATACCAACGTCACGCCCTCCCAGCCGGCACCCTATCCGGCATACCCGAGAGTGTGATCCACAGCCCGAAGATCGGGTATCGAGTGATCAACCTCCCACATAAACAATAACATAATCATGAACAACCATAACAAGAGTGCGGAAGATAAATCATAGATCCAATAATGAAAGAATGAATCATAAACGAAACGGAATAATAGATATAATCGTAGTGTCAAATGATAAGTAAAGTGAAGCAAAAATCCCACTTTACATCCAAATGGAAAAGTAGCTCGAAAGAATAAACTAGATAAAAGCTAATCCCCAAAGAGCAAGTACATTGGGTAACTAAATTATTCTCCACTTTGTAGACGACATCCTTGTAGGTGTAGATCTCATAAATAGCACAAGGACGCTTCCACTCAATGGTCGGACTAAGCATCGTACGGAGCATAACCACCCGTGGGATCTTCGGAGTAATTGTGGTAACCGCAATCACCTTCCCCGGAGATATGTCTCTTCGCCTTGCGCTTCCTCATAGGGACCGTCATAGTATTCCGTACCTGCAGGATAGTCTAACAACATTGTACAATAAAGGAATGAGTTTCAAAGAAACTCAAGAAGGCGCTTAAAATCCATAATAACATAAATGGCAGGATTCCGTAACAATCATAAATGCAATATGATATGAGACAAACAATGAATGAATGATTCTAACTCTATGTATGCTGGTCTCTATTGGCAGACATGCTTTAAGTCATAGCACCGTACTTCTTTAGGAAAGTCCACTCACATCCTCAACCATTTAAGATATCTTGGATTCCCTCCAACCATTTAAGATATCTCGGGCGACCGATTGGTAATGGGTCCTTCATCCCTCAGACAAACCTTGGCAGGGGGTTAAGTCAACACACTCTCTCACAACCATTTGGTATAAGTACCGGCGCATGTCGTGGTAATACCTAGCCAAATGCAAGTCTTCTACTTGGTTACATCAAGTCAGATCCAGATACTTCCATTCCTCGTCCCCGACGATCCTTTCCGGTATCCTTCACACTAGAGTCCTCATAGTCCCCGACCACGGACTCACCAACCCTATTGATCATCCACATATGGTAAACGGGAAGCTCTCACGTCCTCTCACGGGTTGGTTACCGGTCTTAAGCGCCCGTGAGCCCAAGTCTAACCATATGCAACCCTACCAATAAATGGCCCCCACAATGTGATTCCCTGTCCTCTCACGGGTTGGTTACCGGTCTTGAGCGCCCATGAATCCCCATTGCTACCACGGGTCGTTCGGTCTCAATACCCCTCCGATTAGGGTCCGACATAACAGACATCCTAGCCAAACACTACTAGACAATCCTATATATGTCATCCAACAGCTTTAGGAAGGTGTCCAGAGGGCATCTCCGGAAACATCCCATAATATTCCCGTAGTAGTCCAAGGACAGAAATGTCAAAAGGACACCTCTCCTTTCCAAACCATACGTAAGCATACACATGCATCAATTCATATCATCACATATATGGTAACTCCATATATGGAAAGAAATCAATATTTACAATCATTTGTATAACATTGGTAAGTAAATCATACATGAATCAATTCAATATGAATAAGCAATGCTACCGTAATCAAAGTTATGCAACAAGTAGTATATCATTGTAAGAATCTAATTTAAGAAACATATTAATGATATTCAAATATAGAAACTAGATTCATGCTATCTATGTAATTAAGGAAATAACCATCCTTACCTTTTATAACTCGCAAAGAATCCTAAGAAATCAAGTAAGATCTTGGCAAACTTGAGAAGAAGGTCCTAAACAAGTATATACAACATATTAGGAAAGATCCCTAACAGAAAATATAGCAAAACATCCGAAAATGCACCAATTCCGGAGTTGTCGTACTCATTGGTCGAGTGGATTGGTCGAGTGGTCCAACGACCAATCAGTCACCGACCAATGCAGATAGAGAGCTTAGAAAATCAGAGTTTTGAGATATGAAATCCGAATTTGGTGGTTCAAAAGGGTACTAATCAAGGGGTAGACTACATCAGTAGTATTCTAGCATATAGGGGACCTCAAAACACTAATCAAATCAAGGTATCAAGATCCAAATTAGGAAACAAAAAGTTACCATAAATAAATCAAACATGGATCTTGATGAATTTTGAAATAGAAAACAAGGACAAGAACAATAGGAGGATGGATCATTGCTTTCGGTAATGAAAACATGAAAACATGCATAGGTCTTCATGGAATAAGGCTTAGAAGCATAAATCTAAATAAGGAAATAAAACCTACCATATATGTACTATCATGCATCATGAAGAACACATAGTAAGGTAGAAGAGAACAACTAGAATTCTATGGATTATGGATCATAGAAAGAAAACACAACCATTAACCACTAACATGATCAATGAAAGAAGATCCAAAGAGATCGGAATTCAGATTAGGAAATTAACAGAGATTAAATCATGGTTTGATCATGAATCCTTCAAAAGCTTGCAATGATCATGGTTAAGATCATTGTTCTAGCCTTAAATCCTTAGGATGATCATGAGAACATGTTCAGAGATGTTTGCAACAGAGGATGCAGCATCTCTTCTACTGTCTCAACTCAAAAAGGAAAGAAAAACAAAGATGGAGGAGAAGAAGAGAGAGTAGACATACCTTTTGATGCAAAAAGAAGAGTTCCGACGAAGATCCGCCAAGAAAACTCCAAGGATGCAAGAGAGATGACTTGCAGAGGTCTTTGGTCTGCTCCAGAGGGTTTGGAGGCAGCAAATACGAAGTGGACTCGAGGTTAGACTTAAATAGAGCAAGAATCAACCTAATTGCCAAAGACAAGACCCATTGGTCGAGTGGATTGGTCGATCGGCCCAGCCGACCAATCAACGACCAATGCAGATAAAGCAAGGCCAAAACAGGGAATTGAAGGCCCAGATCAAATCCAAACCTAAAGAGGTTTTGCACACAAGACAAGGGACCCACCCAGGAGGAAAAAACGCCCAAAAAAAAAAAAAAAGACACCCCCAACCCAAAAAAAAAAAAAAACCACCCCGAAGACACACCAACAAAAAAAAAAAACACCAAAACACCCCCCCCGCACAAGCCAAGACACCAAGTCCTCTATCGGGATGGCCCAAAGCTGACTTCTTACTTTACTTCGGGTCATCGGACCTACAAATAACAAGGTTTCCGGGTCAAGGTTAGGGCTGGGTTTCACAACTAGAAATTGATAGATTATGGATCATGGAAAGGAGACACAGTAATTAACTACTAACATGATCAATATCGAAGATCCAAAGAGATCAGAATTCAAATCCAGAAGTTTAACAAGATTAGATCATGGTTTGATCATGATTCCTTCAAAAGCTTGCAATGATCATGGTTAAGATCATTGTTCTAGCCTCAAATCCTTAGGATGATCATGAGAACATGTTCGAGAGATGTTTGCAGCAGAGAATGCAGCATCTCTTCTACTGTCTCAACCTAAAAAGGAAAGAAAAACAAAGATGGAGGAGAAGAAGAGAGAGTAGACATACCTTTTGATGCAAAAGGAAGAGTTTCGACGAAGATCCGTCAAGAAAACACCAAGGATGCAAGGGAGATGACTTGCAGAGGTCTTTGGTTCGTTCCAAAGAGTTTGGAAGCAGCAAATATGAAGTGGACTCGAGATTGGACTTAAATAGAGCAAGAAAAACCTAATTGCCAAAGACAAGACTCATTGGTCGAGTGGATTGGTCGACGCCCCAGTCGACCAATTCGGTCGACCAATGGCCGACAAGAAGACCAAAATAGGGAATTGAAGGCCCAGATCAAATCCAATCCTAAAGGGGTTTTGCACACAAGTCAAGTGACTTACCTAATAGGTAGAAATGCCTTCAAACCAAGATAGAGAGCACTCCAAGTCCATCAACTAATCAGATCTTCATCAAGATTCAGTTTCCATAAATAGAACTTCATCATCAACTTTCATGGATTCAAAGTCAGACACCAAGTCCTCCACCGGGATGGCCCAAAGTCGACTTCTTACTTTACTTCGGGTCATTGGACCTACAAATAACAAGGTTTCCGGGTCAAGGTTAGGGCTGGGTTTTACACCAGTAGGGTTGATGAGTCCGTAGTCAGGGACTATGAGGACTCTAGTGTGAAGGATACCGGAAAGGATTGTCAGGGACGAGGAATGGACGTATCTGGATCAGACTTGATGTAACTAAGTAGAAGACTTGCATTTGGCTAGGCTTTACCCTGACATGCGCCGGTACTTAGACCAATGGTGATGTGAGAGAGTGGTGACCTATACTGTAAAACCCAGCCCTAACCTTGACCCGGAAACCTTGTTATTTGTAGGTCCGATGACCCGAAGTAAAGTAAGAAGTCAGCTTTGGGCCATCCCAGTAGAGGACTTGGTGTCTGGCTTTGAATCCATGAAAGTTGATGATGAAGTTCTATTTATGGAAACTGAATCTTGATGAAGATCGGATTAGTTGATGGACTTGGAGTGCTCTCTATCTTGGTTTGAAGGCCTTTCTACCTATTAGGTAAGTCACTTGACATGTGTGCAAAACCCCTTTAGGATTGGATTTGATCTCGGGTCTTCAATTCCCGTATTGGATTTGCTATCGGGGTGGGGGGGGGGGGGGGGGGGGGGGGGGGGGCGGAAAAGTCGAATCGACCAATGAGTGCTGTCTTTGGCAATTAGGTTTTTCTTGCTCTATTTAAGTCCAATCTCGAGTCCACTTTGTATTTGCTTCCTCCAAACTCCTTGGAACGAACCAAAGACCTCTGCAAGTCATCTCCCTTGCATCCTTGGTGATTTTCTTGACGGATCTTCGTCGAAACTCTTCCTTTTCATCAAAAGGTATGTCTACACTCTCTTCTTCTCCTCTATCTGTTATTTTCTTTCCTTTTTGAGTTGAGACAGTAGAGGAGATGCTGCATTCTCTGTTGCAAACATCTCTGGACTTGTCTCTCATGATCATCCTAAGGATTAGAGGCTAGAACAATGATCTTAACCATGATCATTGCAAGCTCTTGAAGGAATCATGATCAAACCATGATCTAATCTTTGTTAAACTTCTGATTTGAATTCTGATCTCCTTGGATCTTCTATATTGATCATGTTAGTAGTTAATTGCTGTGTTTTCTTTTCATGATCCATAATCTATCAATCCCTAGTTGTTCTCTTCTACCATACTATGTGTTCTTCATGAATCATGGTAGTTACATATATGGTAGGTTTTGTTTCCTTATTTAGATTTATGCTTTTAAGCCTATTACCTTGAAGATCTAAGTATGCTTTTCATGATACCTTTACCTGAAGCAATGATCCATCCTCCTATTGTTCTTGTCTTTGATTTCTATTTCAAATTCATCAAGATCCATGGTTGATCTAATTTTGGTAACTTTTTGTTTCCTAATTTGGATCTTGATGACTTGATTGGATTAGTGTTTTGAGGTCCCCTATATGTTAGAATACTACTAATGTAGTTTACCCCTTGATTAGTACCATTTTGAACCACCAAATTCGGATTTCATATCTTAAAACTCTGTTTTTTTTAGGCTTATCGTCGCATTGGTCGATCGATTGGTCGATGGACCAGTCGACCAATCCACTCGACCAATGAGTACAAAGCAACTCCAAAATTGGTCTGTGTTGGATGTTTTGGTATCTTTTCTGTTAGGGATCTTTCCTAATATGTTGTATACACTTGTTTAGGACCTTCTTCTCAAGTTTGCCAAGATTTTACTTGATTTCTTAGGATTCCTTTGCGAGTTATAAAAGGTAAGGATGGTTATTTCCTTAATTACATAGATAGCATGAATCTAGTTTCTATATTTGAATATCATTGATATGTTTCCTTAATTAGGTTCTTGCAATGTTATACTACTGTTGCATAACTTTGATTACAGTAGCATTACTTATTTATATTGAATTGATTCATGTATGATTTATTTACCAATTATATACAAGTTGATTGTAATTATTGATTTCTTTCCATATATGAAGTTACCATATATGTGATGATATGAATTGATGCATGTGTATGCTTAAGTATGGTTTGGAAAGGAGAGGTGTCCTTTTGACACTTCGTCCTTGGACTACTACGGGAATATTATGGGATGTTTCCGGAGATGCCCTCTGGACACCTTCCTAAACTGTTGGATGACATATCTAGGATTGTCTAGTAGTGTTTGGCTAGGATGTCCTGTTATGTCAGACCCTAATCGGAGAGGTATTGAGACCGAACGACCCGTGGTAGCAATGGGGATTCATGGGCGCTCAAGACCGGTAACCAACCCGTGAGAGGACAGGAATCACATTGTGGGGGCCATTTATTGGTAGGGTTGCATATGGTTAGACTTGGGCTCACGGGCGCTTAAGACCGGTAACCAACCCGTGAGAGGACGTGAGAGCTTCCCGTTTACCATATGTGGATGATCAATAGGGTTGATGAGTCCGTAGTCGGGGACTATGAGGACTCTAGTGTGAAGGATACCGGAAAGGATCGTCAGGGGACGAGGAATGGACGTATCCGGATCCGACTTGATGTAACTAAGTAGAAGACTTGCATTTGGCTAGGTTTTACCCCGACATGCGCCGGTACTTAGACCAATGGTGATGTGAGAGAGTGGTGACTTAACCCCTAGCCATGGAATGTCCCGAGGGATGCCGGACCCATTACCAACCGATGATGAGTGATTGAGACCTTCCTAAAGAAGTACGGTGCTATGACTTAAAGCATGTCCGCCAATAGAGACCAAGCATACATAGAGTTAGATTCATTCATTCATTGTTTGTCTCATATCATATTGCATTTATGTTTGTTACGAAATCCCGCCATTTATGATATTATGGATTTAATCGCTTTACCGAGTTTCATTGAAACTCATTCCTTTATTGTACAATGTTTGTTAGACTATCCCCGCAGTACCGAGTACTATGACGGTTCCTATGAAGAAGCGCAAGGCGAAGAGGCATATCTCCGAGAAGGTGATTGCGGTTACCACAATTACACCGAAGATTCCGCGAGTGGTTATGCTCCGTACGATGCTTAGTCCGACCATTGAGTGGAAGCGTCCTTGTGCCATTTATGAGATTTACACTTATAAGGATGTTGTCTATAAAGTGGAGAACAATTTAGTTACCCATTGTACTTGCTACTGGGATTAGATTTTGTCTAGTTTATTATCTTTTAGAGCTACTTTTCCGCTGGTTGTAGAGTGGGATTTTTGCCTCACTTTACTTATCTGATTGACACTCTGATTATATCTAGTATTCTGATTTGTTTATGATTCATTCTTTCCTTATTGGATCTATGGTTTATCTTCCGCACTTTTATTATGATTGTTCATGATTATGTTACTGTTTATGTGGGAGGTTGATTACTCGATACCTGATCTTCGGGCTGTGGATCACACTCTCGGGTATGCCAGATAGGGTACCGGCTGGGAGGATGTGACATATACCCCCAGCCATGGAATGTCCCGAGGGATGCCGGACCCATTACCAACTGATGATGAGTGATTGAGACCTTCCTAAAGAAGTACGGTGCTATGACTTAAAGCATGTCTGCCAATAGAGACCAGCATATGCAGAGTTAGATTCATTCGTTCATTATTTGTCTCTTACCATATTGCATTTATGTTTGTTCTGAAATCATGCTATTTATGTTATTATGGATTTAACTCATTCCTTTATTGTACAATGTTTGTTAGACTATTCTACAGGTACTGAATATTATGACGACCCCTATGAAGAAGCGCAAGGAGAAGAGGCATATCTCCATGAAGGTGATTGCGGTTACAACAATTACACTGAAGATCCCGCGAGTGGTTATGCTCCGTACGATGCTTAGTCACACCATTGAGTGGAAGCGCCCTTGTGCCGTTTATGAGATTTATACTTATAGGGATGTTGTCTATAAAGTTGAGAACAATTTAGTTACCCATTGTACCTGCTACTGGGATTAGATTCTGTCTTGCTTATTCTCTTTTAGAACTACTTTTCCGCTGGTTGTAGAGTGGGATTTTGCCTCACTTTACTTATCTGTTTTAGACACTTTGACTATATCTAGTACTCTGATTTATATATATGATTCATTCTTTCCTTATTTGGATCTATGGTTTATCTTCCGCACTTTTATTATTATTGTTCATGATTTTGTTATTGTTTATGTGGGAGGTTGATTACTCGATGCCTGATCTTCGGGCTGTGGATCACACTCTCGGGTATGCCAGATAGGGTACCGGCTGGGAGGATGTGACAGTTTTTCTATCCTTCTTCCGAGCCTTTCATCACTGATTTCTAGGAGAGGACGAGGGAAGAGATTGACCAGTTGAATGGCCCGTTTGATCTCAATCCCGAGGAGGAAGATATCATCCAGGAGATCAACTGGGTAGAAGGGGACTCGTGTGTTGTCCATGATATTCCATGGAATACATGCCTATTCTGCAGCTGTGGGGTGAGCCCCTCGCGCATATTTTGTCTTGCTTCTTCGTATTCCGCCTTCTGACCCGAGTATTTTTCTTTCTTTTGCAGTGCGTGAAGGGGTTCCTCTTAATGCGTTGATAGCTGCTACAAGTGGGGCCATGTCTTTTGCCCGGGCTAGGAAGCCTCCTTCTAAGCCCAGACCTACTCCTGACCTTGCTACTACTCCCGAGGGGGGTAGTGTCTCGATCGAGGATTTTCCCCAGGTTGTCTTGGCCAAGTGGCTAAGGATTTCGGTGTCACATCCACCCAGCTGATACCTTATCTAGAATACCGAGTGTGTGATCCACAGCCCCGAAGATCAAGTTTAGGAACGATCATATCCATTTAGCACAATAACATAATCAAAAGCAAGAACAAATCATTGTATTCAAGTAATCTATTAATAAAAGTCAAGAAATGATCTCAGAAGGATCAATAAAGAATATCATAGTGCGGAATAACAAGATACCAAATCAAAAGACAACTGTAGAGTATAGCGGAATTATACCCCATAAACATATGCGGAAGGTAGATTGAAATCTAAGACAAACTTTAAGCTAATACAAGTAAAAGAAAAGTCTAGAAGAAGCAAGAGAAGTCTAATCAACATCTTCCATCGGCTCTTCTTCTTCAGTCTTCATCTTCTTCACTTTAGGGTCATGCTCTTGAAGCTTCAAATCAGCATCTAGTGCACGATCCCATCGGCGAATAAGACGATGCCGGCTGCCATCAATGGGAGCCATCAACGCAGTCCAAATCTGAGTGTTGGCTACCTCGCTATTCAACACCTTGTCCAAGGACATCCGGAGCTGTACCATATATGGAAAGGTCCTTCGTGCTGGTGCACAAGTTCTCTTTTGATCCTGCAATGTCATCTAAAACAAGTCCCCCGAAGGGTAAACTCAAAAGAACTTAGCAAGTAATCCAAACACAATAAACATCTTCACATGCATTCACAAACAAAGATATATGCAATGATATGAAACGATGTATGCAAGTATGCTTCTAACTCTATATATGTATGCTGGTCTCTATTGGCAGACATGCTTTAAGTCATAGCGCCATACTTCTTTGGAAGGTCATTCACTCTCCCTCAGCCATCTTGGCATCTTGAGTCTACCGGTGGTAGTTGGGTCGTGCATCCTCTTGGACATTCCATGGTTGGGGTTTAGGTTACCTCTCTCTCACATCACCATTGGTTGGCGCATGTCAGGGTAAAGCCTAGCCAAATGCAAGTCTTCTACTTAGTTATATCAACTCAGGTCCAGATACGTCCATTCCTCACCCTTGGTGATCCTTTATGGTATCCTTTCCACTAGAGTCATCATAGTCTCGGACTACGGACTCATCAACCCTATTGGTCATCCACAAATAATAGACGAGAAGCTTTCATGTCCTCTCACGGATTGGTTACCGGTCTTGAACGCCCATGAGCCCAAGTCTATTATTCGCAACCCTACCAATAAATGGCCCCCACAATGTGATTCATGTCCCATCACGGGTTGGTTACCTGTCTTGAGCGTCCATGTATCCCCATTGCTGCCAAGGGTCGTTCGGTCTCAATACGCTTCCGAATTGGGTCTGATATAACAGGGGTATTCCTAGCCAAACACTGCTAGACCAATCCTAGGTATGTCAACCAGTAGTTAGGGAAAGAGTCAAGGGGCACCATAGGAAAGCATCCCATACCACTTCCACTGATGTCCAAAGACAGAAACACCAATAGAGCATTTCCCATTCCACAACTACGACCTAGGCATCCACATCATATCATGATTCCAAACATATCATATTCACACTCATATCCACATTATAGTCCATACCGCATTTTCATAATCAATAATCAATTCTAATATGTAATTCACAATGTGGACAAGCTACTGTAGGTGCAGAAGTATCATGATATAAAAGAAACCAAACAATAGTAGTTAAATCATGCATTCATGTCATAATACATAAAGGCATGCAAGTAGGCATATTGTGAGTTGGAATACTCACGTCGTAATCCGAACTTATAGTCTTCAAATAAGATATCAAAGAACAGATTCAAAATCACCTAAACAAGCTTGACAAAACATGTATAGGTCATAAGAAGTAATTCCAAAAGATTGGAGTCGAACGGATAAAAAATGGAGTTGCTGTCACTGCGGGTAGATTGGCTGGGTTGATTAGTCCAATCGACCCTGGTAGTCTACCCAGTGAACAGTGCACATCCAAAAGCAGACTTTTGATCTAAAACCTATTCTACGAGATTCGAAACGCTACGAAACTTGGAGGGAATCTCTAAAACAGTAATCTAAGACTATCAAGCATAGTTTAGACATCAAACACTGATCAAAACCAATACTTACTAATTTAGAATCATACTTTCTAATTTGGTAAAAATCATAGTTTTCATTGAAAAGAAGCTATGAATGAAAGAGAAGGACTAGAGATGATGAGATCTCATTCTAGTAGACTAATATAGTAAATCAAGAGTATGAATGATCATAGAGATGCATCTATAATGCTAGAGAAATCATAATAAGAATATGATCATAGATGCATGAAGAAAACATAAGAATCATGGTTTGTATTGAATAAGAAGATCATAGAAATAGAGAATGAATAGAGATTGTAGAAGATATAATTGCAAGGATGCAGCATCTTCTTCATAATCTCAGTTCAGAGAAGAGAATGATCATAGTAAGAATGAATCAATAACATATTAGAGTGATTACTAACCTTTGATTGAAGAACAAGAGAGAGAAAGCTTGAGAGTTGAGTGTAGATCTTCTTCCACACTAATGGAGGCTTGGAGATGAGTTCCCTTCGTTCTCTAGGTGTTTTGGAGGCTAGGGATACTAAAAATACAAAGTCCTATGGTATATATAGCAATATAACCCTATTTAGAAGATTCTGCCCGAATTCAGTATCCTTGGGTTGATTGGCTGGGTAGACTGTGAAATCCAGGCCAAAACCTAAATTAGACACCCTATTTGTTTTGGATGAAGAATAACTTGTTTGATGTTTGACCTTGAAGTTGGACCTTGAGTATGGTGTTGATATGTTTAGAAGATCCTAGAAAGTTAGGTCGGACCTCTCCCTTAGTGTAGATTCGAAAACCTGAAGTGAAGGAAGAAGGCTTGTGGGCCATCTCAGTTGAAGACATGGTCTTTGAACCCAAACCCATAGAAAATTGATGATGGAATTCCCTATTTGAAAACCTTGTCTGATTTGGAGATGAAATGCACCTTGATGAATAGAAGATTGGTTGATGACCTTAGAGCATGGTTAGATATGATTTAAAGCCATTTTCCTATGCTAGGTAAGTTATAGTTGTTGTGTTTAAAATTTCGTTTGATTCCGATAAGAGAAAGGCCCTCAAATCCCTATTTCAGGCTATGCTGTCAGCCTGGGTCGACTGGGCCAATCAACCCAACCCACTCGACCCAAGTAAACAGAATTCGAGCAGAATCTTCTGTTTAGGTCATTATTGCTATATATACCTCATAACTTCATGTTTTTAGTATCCCTAGCCTCCAAAACACCTAGAGAACAAAGGGAACTCATCTCCAAGCCTCCATTGGTGTAGAAGAAGATCTACATTCAACTCTCAAGCTTTCTCTCTCTTGTTCTTCAATCAAAGGTTAGTATTCAATCTATTATGCTATTGATTCATTCTTACTAGGATCATTCTCTTCTCTGATCTGAGATTATGAGGAAGATATTGCATCTCTGCAATCATATCTTCTACAATCTCTTCTCATTCTAGATGCTATGATTTCATATTCATTCTCTACATGATTTTCATGATTTCTTCTTAAACTATGATCATGTTCTTATTTTGATTTCTTCTAGCATATTAGATGCATCTCTATGATCATTCTTACTCTTGATTTACTGTGTTCATATACTAGAATGAGGTCTCATCATCTCTAGTTCATCTCTTTCATTCATAGCTTGTTTTCAATGAAAACCATGTTGTTTTCCAAATTAGAAAGTCTTGTTTTCCAAAATAGAAAGTATGATTCCAAATTAGTAAGTAATGGTTTTGATCGTTGTTTGATGTCTAAAATATGCTTTTTAGTCTTAGACTATTGTATTAGACATTCCCTCCAAGTTTTGTAGCATTCTGGATTGTATAGAATAGGTTTTAGATCAAAATTCTGTTTTTGGACTCGAATTACTCTCTGGGCAGATTGCCTGGGTTGACTGAATCAATCAACCCAACCAATCAACCCGCATGACAGCAACTCTGTTTTTGATCCGTTTCGACTCCAATCTCTTGGAATCACTTCTTATGACCTATACATGTTTTGTCAAGCTTGTTTAGGTGATTTTGGATCTGTTCTCTGATCTCTTATTTGAAGACTATAAGTTCGGATTACGAGGTGAGTATTCCAACTCACAATATGCCTATTTACATGTCTTTGTGTATTATGATATGAATGCATGATTTAACTACTATTGTTTGGTTTTCTTTACATCATGATACTTCTGATACTTCTGCAACTACAGTAGCTTGTCCACATTGTTAATTTCATATTATAATTGATTATTGATTATGAGTGTGTGTTATCGACTATGATGTGGATATGGATGTGAATATGACTTGTATGGAATCATGATGTGACATGGATGCTTAGGTCGTAGTTGTGGAATGGGGAATGCCCTATTGGCGTTTCTGTCTTTGGACATCAGTGGAAGTGGTATGGGACGCTTTCCTATGGTGCCCCTTGACTCTTTCCTTAACTACTGGTTGACATACCTAGGATTGGTCTAGCAAGTGTTTGGCTAGGAATACCCTTGTTATATCAGACCCGAATCGGAAGGGTATTGAGACCGAACGACCCGTGGCAGCAATGGGGATTCATGGGCGCTCAAGACCGGTAACCAACCCGTGAGGGAACATGAATCACATTGTGGGGGCCATTTATGGGTAGGGTTGCATATGGATAGACTTGGGCTCATGGGCGCTCAAGACCGGTAACAAACCCGTGAGAGGACATGAGAGCTTCCTGTTTACTATATGTGGATGACCTATAGGGTTGATGAGTCCGTAGTCTGGGACTATGCTGACTCTAGTGTGAAGGATACCGGAAAGGATCGCCAGGGGCGAGGAATGGACTTATCTGGATCTGAGTTGATATGACTAAGTAGAAGACTTGCATTGGGCTAAGCTTTACCCTAACATGCGCCAATACTTAGACCAAACGATTATGTGAGAGAGCGGTGACTTAAACCCCAGCGAAGGTTGTCCGTAAGGTGTACCGTCCCATTGCCAACTGAGGATGAGTGAATTGAGACCTAACCAAAGAAGTATGGTGCTATGACTTAAAGCATGTTTGCCAATAGAGACCAGCATACATATATAGAGTTAGAAGCATATTTGCATATATTGTTTCATATCATTGCATATATGTTTGCTTGTGAATACATGTGAAGATGCTTATTGTGTTTGGTTTACTTGCTAAGTTCTTTTGAGCTTACCCTTCGGGGGACTTGTTTTTAGATGACATTGCAGGTACGAAGAAGAACCCGTGCCCCAGTATGGAGGACCTTTCCGTACATGGTACAGCTCAGAATGTCCTTGGACAAGGTAATGAACAGTGAGGCAGCCAACACTCGGATTTGGGCTGCATTGACGACTCCTATTGATGGCAGCCGGCATTGTCTTATTCGTCGATGGGATCATGCGCTAGATGCTGATCTGAAGCTTCAAGAGCTTGACCCTAAAGTGAAGAGGATGAAGACTGAAGAAGAAGAAGAGCCGACTGAAGATGTGGATTAGATTCTCTTGTTTCTTCTTGACTTTTATTTTACTTGTATTAGCTTAGAGCTTGCTTTAGATTTCGATCTACCTTCCGCTTATGTTGTGGGGTATATTTCCGCTATACTCTACAGTTGTCTTTTGATTTGGTATCTTGTTATTCCGCACTCTGAATTCTTTAGTGATCCTTTCTTGACTTTTACTATTAACTTATTAGAATACAATGATTTGTTCTTGCTTTTGATTATGTTATTGTGCTAAATGGATATGATCGTTCCTAAACTTGATCTTTGGGCTGTGGATCACTCCCCCGGGTAACCCAGATAGGGTATAGGCTGGGTGTATTTGGGCGGGATGTGACATAGACTGACCCAGTCGGGCAGTCTACCCAGGCTGTCAGCAAAGCCTGAATCAGGGATTTGAGGGCCTTTCACTTATCAGAATAAAATGATATTTTAAACACAAACTAGAACTTACCTAGCATGGAGAAATGCCTTCAAATCATGTCTAAACATGCCCTAAGGTCATCAACCAATCTTCTCTTCATCAAGGTGCAATTCATCTCCAAATTAGACAAGGTTTTCAAACAGGGAATTCCATCATCAATTTTCTATGGGTTTGGGTTCAAACACCATGTCTTCAACCGAGATGGCCCACAAGCCTTCTTCCTTCACTTTAGGTCTTCAGATCTACACTAAGGGAGAGGTCTGACCTGACTTTCTAGGATCTTCTAAACCTATCCACACTGAACTCTGGATCCCACTTATAGATCTAATATCTGCAAGTCACTTCTTCATCCCAAAATAGAAAGGGTGTCTAGGCTAGGTTTAGGGCTGGATTTCACATTCGGAGCCCGAGCCTCTCATCCGGTGTTCAAGCATTTTCATCCCTCATTGGGAATTGACCAATCGGGACTCGGTCTTTGCAAACCCAGCCGTTTCTTTGCACTGGGTTGAGAAGTCCACTCTCCCGTTTGATCGAGATTACCTGAAGGATGCTCAGGATGAGGCACTCTTCCTAGATGCCTACAGGTATATTTTCGTGCCCCTTTTGTTCTAAGTTTTTCATACCCGTTTTTTCATAATCTTTTCTTCTTTTCTTTAGGTACATGGCCGGGGCAGCCCATTTGTCACATCCATCCAACCGGTACCCTAACAACAACACCTGAGTGTATGTTCCATAGCCCGAAGATCAGTTCATAACAAACATCCTCCCACATTCACAATAATATAATCAAGAACAAGACTAAATCAATGTGCAAATATTATCAAAGAATGGTTCTTAGAAAGATTACAAATCAAATCAGAGTGCGGAAATATTATACCAAAGGCATAATCAGAGTATAGAGTATAGCGGAAAAATCACTCTATAACTACAGTGGAAAGTAGATCAAAACTCAAATGGAATTACAACTGAATAATATCTAAGAACAAAAAGAAAACTAAGTTTAGACATAGGTCTCTTCCAATTTAAATAAAACACGTCTAAACATAAAGACTTTAGTATCCCAATTCCGGTGCACTAGCTTCGGAGCATGACTAATCCTAATACGCTCCATCGTCACACTGGTAGTCTTCACCATCATAGTCATAACCGCCAGCACCTTGGGAACTGTATGAG
Organism: Hakea prostrata; assembly: GCF_041222555.1. Classification (NCBI taxonomy): domain Eukaryota; kingdom Viridiplantae; phylum Streptophyta; class Magnoliopsida; order Proteales; family Proteaceae; genus Hakea; species Hakea prostrata. Next base: position 41,388,557 of record NC_142601.1, on the reverse strand, counting down.
TCATACGGCGCGGTCTTATAATATTGGTCTATAGTAAGATCTAACAAACGCTGTCCCCAAAGGGATGAGTTCAAAAGAACTAAGCAAGTAGTTCATTCACAAATACAATTACAAAGATTGCAAGATATACAATATGCAATATGATATGAGACAGTTATGCAAGTATGTTGCTAACTCTATATATATGCTGGTCTCTATTGGCAAACATGCTTTAAGATAGAACACCATACTCCTCTGGGGAGGTCTCAAATCACTCTCCCTCAACCATCTCGGTATCTTGGGTTCTTTGGTGGTAATTGGGTCCTACATCCCTCTCGAACATTCCATGGTTGGGGTTTATGGCAACACTATCGTTCACCACCATTGGTATGAGTATTGGCGCATGTCAGAGTAAATCTAATCCCAATGCAAGTCATCTACTTAGTTATATAAACTTAGGGTTGGATACTTCCCTTTCGTGCACTAGACAGTCCGTTGCGGTATTATAACCTCCCTTCTGTGCCTACGCAGTCCGTTCCAGTACATTTCCCCCTAGAGTCATCGTATCCTATGGCTCCAACCAACTTGGACTACGGACTCTTAACCCTATTGGTCATCCAAAAATAATAAATAGGAAGCTCTCATGTCCTCTTACGGGTTGGTTACCGGTCTTAAGCGCCCATGAGCCCAAGTGTGAAATCCAGCCCAAACCCTAATTGATCTTAAGCATCCGTTAGAGTTTCTCCGTCGAATCTTCTTTTGCAAGGTTAGTAATTGATCTGTTTTCTTCTCGATATATTCTCTCTACTATTTCTTCTAGTGCCTTCTATTCCCTTTGATAGGAGGGTGATCTTAAGTCATTCCCATGACTGGTCCTTCTATCCATGCTGTTCTAGAGTGGATCTCCATACACTCTATAACCTTGTGAATTCTCCACATGATGATTTTAAAGGGAAATCAAGTGTGATCTTCATGATTTGTCAACCCTTCTAATTGTTTCTGATTTCAAAGCATGTTAGATTTACTCCTTTGTTTATTCCTACAAAAGACTTATTGTTATTTGTTCCCCATAATTTTTGGGTGAATCTCTTTTCCCTTTTCTCTTTGTGAATCTGCTATTGGTTGATTTTGAAGGGAAATTTTAGGGTAACCTTCAAGAAAGGGTATCCAATTGAGAACCTTGATTTTCTTTTATTTGTTGGACCCTTCCCAATGCCAATTCTTGATTTTGAATTACTATTCTTTCTTTCCTAGAGTGAATTCCCCAATTTCACTTTATGTTCTTGAAGCCATATGGTGATGTTACTTGTATTTGATCTTACCTGAGATCTTGATTACTCTCTCCTTAATTTTCTGCATATCTTTATGATTGTGAGGAAGGTCTCATACCATTACCATGATCTTCCCTTGTATCCACATGATTGTTGGGTGGATCCCTAGTTTTCTTTTGCCCTTTGTGAATCTACCTTGTGTTTATTTTGAAGGAAATTTTAGGGTAACCCTCATGAAAGGCTATCCAATTGTGAACCCTGATTCTCTTTTAATTTGTTGGATCCTCCCCAACACCTTTCTCGATTGTGATTTACTATTCTTTATTCCCTAGAGTGAATCCTCATTCTCTCTAGTCTTTCCATGAGATCCATGGATTGTCTATGATGAAACCCTAATCCTATGGTTCAACTAGAACTCAATATTTTTGACCATATTTGATGCTTAGACTGTCACGCCCTCCCAGCCGGTACCCTATCTGGCATACCCGAGAGTGTGATCCACAGCCCGAAGATCAGGTATCGAGTGATCAACCTCCCACATAAACAATAACATAATCATGAACAATCATAACAAGAGTGCGGAAGATAAATCATAGATCCAATAATGAAAGAATGAATCATAAACGAATCAGAATAATAGGTATAATCAGAGTATCAAACAGAATAGTAAAGTGAAGCAAAAATCCCACTTTACATCCAGCGGAAAAGTAGCTCTAAAGAATAAACTAGACAAAATCTAATCCCAGTAGCAAGTACATTGGGTATCTAAATTATTCTCCACTTTATAGACGACATCCTTGTATGTATAGATCTCATAAATAGCACAAGGACGCTTCCACTCAATGGTCGGACTAAGCATCGTACGGAGCATAACCACCCGCGGGATCTTCAGAGTAATTGTGGTAACCGCAATCACCTTCCTGGAGATATGTCTCTTCGCCTTGCGCTTCTTCATAGGGACCGTCATAGTACTCAAGCACTGCAGGATAGTCTAACAACATTGTACAATAAAGGAATGAGTTTCAAAGAAACCCAGTAAGGCAGTTTAAAATCCATAATAACATAAATGGCAGGATTCCAGAACAAACATAAATACAATATGATATGAGACAAACAATGAATGAATGAATCTAACTCTATGGATGCTTTGGTCTCTAATGGCGAGACATGCTTTAAGTCATAGCACCGTACTTCTTTAGGAAAGTCCACTCACATCCTCAACCATTTAAGATATCTTGGATTCTCTCACGGATCATTTCACCGGTCTTGAGCAGCCGATTGGTAATGGGTCCTTCATCCCTCGGGACAAACCTTGGCAGGGGGTTAAGTCAACACACTCTCTCACAACCATTTGGTATAAGTACTTGGCGCATGTCGGGGTAAAACCTAGCCAAATGCAAGTCTTCTACTTGGTTACATCAAGTCGGATCCAGATACTTCCATTCCTCGTCCACGACGATCCTTTCCGGTATCCTTCACACTAGAGTCGGCGTATCCTATGGCACCGACCAACTCGGACTACGGACTCATCAACCCTATTGATCATCCACATATGGTAAACGGGAAGCTCTCACGTCCTCTCACGGGTTGGTTACCGGTCTTAAGCGCCCGTGAGCCCAAGTCTAACCATATGCAACCCTACCAATAAATGGCCCCCACAATGTGATTCCTGTCCTCTCACGGGTTGGTTACCGGTCTTGAGCGCCCATGAATCCCCATTGCTACCACGGGTCGTTCGGTCTCAATACCCCTCCGATTAGGGTCTGACATAACAGGACATCCTAGCCAACCACTACTAGACAATCCTAGATATGTCATCCAACAGTTTAGGAAGGTGTCCAGAGGGCATCTCCGGAAACATCCCATAATATTCCCGTAGTAGTCCAAGGACAGAAGTGTCGAAAGGACACCTCTCCTTTCCAAACCATACGTAAGCATACACATGCATCAATTCATATCATCACATATATGGTAACTACATATATGGAAAGAAATCGATATTACCATCACTTGTATAACATTGGTAAGTAAATCATACATGAATCAATTCAATATGAATAAGTAATGCTACTGTAATCAAAGTTATGCAACAGTAGTATATCATTGCAAGAATCTAATTTAGGAAACATATTCATGATATTCAAATATAGAAACTAGATTCATGCTATCTATGTAATTAAGGAAATAACCATCCTTACCTTTTATAACTCGCAAAAGAATCCTAAGAAATCAAGTAAGATCTCGGCAAACTTGAGAAGAAGGTCCTAAACAAGTATATACAACATATTAGGAAAGATCCCTAACAGAAAATATATCAAAACATCCGAAACAGACCAATTCTGGAGTTGCTGTACTCATTGGTCGAGTGGATTGGTCGAGTGGTCCAGTCGACCAATCAGTCGACCAATGCAGACAGTAGCCTATAAAATCAGAGTTTTAAGATATGAAATCCGAATTTGGTGGTTCAAAAGGGTACTAATCAAGGGGTAGACTACATCAGTAGTATTCTAGCATATAGGGGACCTCAAAACACTAATCAAATCAAGGTATCAAGATCCAAATTAGGAAACAAAAAGTTACCATAATTAACTCAAACATGGATCTTGATGAATTTGAAATAGAAAACAAGGACAAGAACTATAGGAGGATGGATCATTGCTTTCGGTAATGAAAACATGAAAACATGCATAGGTCTTCATGGAATAAGGCTTAGAAGCATAAATCTAAATAAGGAAATAAAACCTACCATATATGTAACTATCATGCATCATGAAGAACACATAGTAAGGTAGAAGAGAACAACTAGAATTCTATGGATTATGGATCATGGAAAGAAAACACAACCATTAACCACTAACATGATCAATGAAAGAAGATCCAAAGAGATCGGAATTCAGATTAGAAGATTAACAGAGATTAAATCATGGTTTGATCATGAATCCTTCAAAAGCTTGCAATGATCTTGGTTAAGATCATTGTTCTAGCCTTAAATCCTTAGGATGATCATGAGAACATGTTCCGAGATGTTTGCAACAGAGGATGCAGCATCTCTTCTACTGTCTCAACTCAAAAAGGAAAGAAAAACAAAGATGGAGGAGAAGAAGAGAGAGTAGACATACCTTTTGATGCAAAAAGAAGAGTTCCGACGAAGATCCGTCAAGAAAACACCAAGGATGCAAGAGAGATGACTTGCGAGAGGTCTTTGGTTCGTTCCGAGAGGGTTTGGAGGCAGCAAATACGAAGTGGACTCGAGGTTGGGCTTAAATAGAGCAAGAATCAACCTAATTGCCAAAGACAAGCACTCATTGGTCGAGTGGATTGGTCGACTGGCCCGGTCGACCAATCAGTCGACCAATGCTGACAGCAAGGCCAAAACAGGGAATTGAAGGTCCAGATCAAATCCAAACCTAAAGGGGTTTTGCACACAAGTCAAGTGACTTACCTAATAGGTAGAAATGCCTTCAAACCAAGATAGAGAGCACTCCAAGTCCATCAACTAATTAGATCTTCATCAGGATTCAGTTTCCATAAATAGAACTTCATCATCAACTTTCATGGATTCAAAGCCAGACACCAAGTCCTCTACTGGGATGGCCCAAAGCTGACTTCTTACTTTACTTCGGGTCATCGGACCTACAAACAACAAGGTTTCCGGGTCAAGGTTAGGGCTGGGTTTCACATAGACCTTCTTAGATAGTCTTATTATGTTTTTGGGGAACTCTCCTTCGAATTTCAGAGTAACGGACTTCAAGCAAAGAAGTTATGACCGATTCAGGGTTTTCTGCCCCGTACTGTTCCTTGGGTCGAGTGGGCCAAGCTACCAACCAATCAACCCATTGAGTCAATAACCTCAATTTTGCTTCCGTTTTGTCTTCGACCATTAGGGTTTGTTCCTTATGTTCAATACATGTTTGTTTAGGGTTATTTTGGTGATCTTGGACTTGCCCATTGATTTCTTTCTTGAAGTTTACGAAGTCAAATTCAAGGTGAGTACTCCACTCACAATATGCAGATTTACATGCCTTGTTATGATATCATTCAAATGCATGATTTAACTACTGTTGTTTTACTTTCTTTACATTATGTTACTTCTGTAATTACAGTAACATATTCATATTGTGATTTACATATTGGAATGAATCATGAATGATGCTGAATGTGATTTGGACTTGAATGTGATATGTATGAAAACATGATGTGATGTGAATGCCTAGGTTGTGATTTGGGAATGGGAAATGCCCTTTTGGCGTTTCTGTCATTGGACACTAGTGGAGGTGGTATGGGACGCATTCCTATGGTGCCCCTTGGCGCTTTCCCTGATTAGTTGGTGACATACCTAGGGCATGTCTAGAAGTGTTTGGCTAGGAAACCTTTGTCATATCTAACCCTATCGGAAGGGGAATTGAGACCAAGTGACAAGTGGTAGCAATGGGGATTTGTGGGTGCTCAAGGCCGGTAACCAACCCATGAGAGGACATGAATCACATTGTGGGGGCCATTCATTGCTAGGGTTGCATGTAGTAGACTCGGGCTTGTGGGCGCTCGATATTGTGGGAAGCATAAGAGGACACGAGAGCTTCCCGTTTACTATGTGTGGATGACCAATAGGGTTAAGAGTCTATGTAGCAAGGAAGGAGACGGTGACTCTAGTGGGAAAGGTACCGGAAGGATCATGGGAAGCGAGGAATGGACGTATCTAACCCTAAGTAGATGTGATTCAATAGATGACTTGCATTGGGCTAAGATTATCCTTGTACATGCGCCAGTACTCAGGCCAAACGGTGATGTGAGAGAGTGTTGACCTAAACCCTATCCAAGGATGTTCGGGAAGGTTTCAAGACCCATTTACCAAACGGAGAACCAAAGATGCCGGAAAGGCTGAGGGAGAGTGATTTGGGACCCACCCAAAGGAATATGGTGCTATGACTTAAAGCATGTCTGCCAATAGAGACCATCATACATGTATAGAGTTAGAAGCATACTTGCACATATTGTTTCATGTCATTGCATTTATGTTTGCCTTGGATTGTGTGTGAAGATGTTTATTGTGGTTGGATTACTTGCTAAGTTCTTTTTGAGCTTACCCTTCAGGGGACATTTTTTAGATGGTATTGTAGGTACCAATGACTTTGAGAACCAAAACTATGAAGCCTCGGTGGGTGACTTGTTGGGTTTCCAAGATGTTGGTGACTACGAGCAATGCAGTGAAGCATACTTGTGTGATGATGGAGCGCATCGGAATTAGCCGGATCTTGAAGCTTTATTATTTTGTTTAGTATTAGAATGACTCTTAATTTCCTTTCCATTTCCTTCGGTTGTGATAGCTTAGAACTTGCTTTAGATTTCTGATCTACCTTCCGCTTTGTTTGTGGAGTATATTTCCGCTATACTCTACTGTTATCTTTTGATTGGTATCTTGTTATCCGCACTTTGATACTCTTTTGTGATCCTTCTAAGATCCTTTCTTAACTTTTATTATTAAATTTCTTGAATACAATGATTTGTTCTTGCTTTTGATTATATTATCGTGCTAAGTGGATACGATTGTTCCTAAACTTTATCTTCGGGGCTGTGGACCACACACTCGGGTATTCCAAATAGGGTACCGACTGGGTGGATGTGACACCAAGTCTATTAAATGTGACACTACCAATGAATGGCCCCTCACAATGTGATTCATGTCCTCTCATGGGTTGGTTGCCGATCTTGAGTGCCCACAAATCCCCATTGTTGCCACGGGTCACTCGGTCTCAATTCCCCTCCGATAGTGTGAAATCTAGCCCTAACCCTAACTCGAAAACCCTGTTGTTTGTAGATCCGAAGACTCAAAGTAATGGAAGAAGGCAACTGTGGGCCATCTCAATGGAAGACATGGTGTTTGATGATGGTGTTCCATACTTGGAAACTTTGTTTGAGTTGTAGAAGAAACTGCACATTGATGAAGGAGAGCCAGGTTGTTGGACCTAAAGCCTAGTTGGACATGGTTTGAAGGCATCCCTCCATGTTAGGTAAGTTGTTTGATGAGTTGTGTGAAGCCCATTCAAAAATATTGAGGTTTGGACTTTGAATTCCCTATTTTGGGCTTGCTATCAGCATGGGTCGACTGGGCCAGTTGACCAACCAATTGACCCACAGTGACAGTAGGGTCAAAATTGTAAAACTCAGATTTTTTCAAGGGTTTTTGTTCTATTTAAAGGGGAACTCCGTGTTTTTCACTCATTATCAATTCTAAGCCTCTGGAGAACGTGGGAAGAACCCTAGAACCTCCTCTTTGAAGCCAAGGAAGATCCCCAAGCATCCGTCCGAGTTTCTTCATTGAATCTTTTCCTACAAAGGTTAGTAATCGATTTGTTATTTCTTTGATCTATTCTCTCTTCTGATTGTTTGATTTTGAGGAAGGTATTACACTACTGTAATGGCCTCTTCTCTGATCCTCTTAGCCTTAAAGTGAATCCCCAATTCACTCTATGTTCTTGAAGCCATATGGTGATGTTCCTTATATTTGATCTTACCTGAGATCTTGATTACTCTCTCCTTAATTTTCTACCTATATTTGTGATTGTGGGAAAGGTCTCACACCATTGTTACAACCTTTCCTTATATCCCCATAATTGATGGGTGGTTCTCTTTTCCTTTCTACCTTGAGAATCTACTATTGGTTGATTTTGAAGGGAAATTCTTGGGTAACCCTCATGAAAGGATATCCAATTGGGAACCATGATTTATCTTTTATTTGTGGGATCCTCCCCAACACCTTTCTTGATTGTGAATTTCTATTCTTCTTTCCCTTGAGTGAATCATTATTCTCTTTAGTCTTTCCATGAGATCCACGGATTGGCTGCAATGAAAGCCTAATTTTATGGTTAAACTAGAACTCTATCTTTTGACCATGTTTGATGCTTAGACCTTCATAGATAGTCTTAGTATGTTTCCAGGGAACTCCCCTTCGAATTTTGGAACAATCATACTTCAAACAAAGAAGTTATGACCAAATTAGTGTATTCCCTCACATCTTGATTCTCGCTTGGTTGATCCCATCAACCAAGGGCATCAACCAAAGGGCTGCTTTGATGAGAGTTTGCCTTGTTTTGTCTCCATTTGACTTCTAATCTTTTAGGGCTTATTCCTAATGATTACTTTATGCTTGTTTAGGGTTTGTTTGCTAGTCTTGGACCTCTCCTCTTTATTCTCCGGAATTCTTCGAAGATTGTTTAAGGTAAGGACGGTTGATCCCTAATAACCTAATATACATGTTTACTTTAAATTGACTAGCTTACCTAAGAATACTACTGTCATATTAGTTTTCTTATAATTATATTGCTGCTGTAGTTTCTTCAACTACAGTAGTACTTGTTTATGTGATTCAATTATTATTTCAATCATTTATGAACGATTATTTACTTATGTTTTGTATTATTAGTTGTGCTTGTGAATGACTGATTTGGGAATGTGACTGCTTAGGTTGTGATTGGGGAATGGGGAATGCCCTTTTGGCATTTTTGTCATTGGACACTAGTGGAGGTGGTATGGGACACTTTCCTATGATGCCCCTTGGCGCTTTCCTTGATTACTGGTTGACATACCTAGGGCATGTCTAGAAGTGTTTGGCTAGGATGTCCCTATTATATTAAACCCGATCGGAAGGGCATTACAATCGAGCAACCGTGGCAGCAATGGGGATTTGTGGGCACTCAAGACTTGTAACCAACCCATGAGAGGACATGGATCACATTGTGAGGGGCCATTCATTGGTAGGGTTGCAATAGTAAACGTGGACTCATGGGCACTCAAGACTGGTATCCAACTCGTGAGAGGACATGAGAGCTACCTATTTACTATTTGTGGATGACCAATAGGGTTGATGAGTCTGTAGTCCGAGTTGGTTGTAGTCATAGGATATGTTGACTCTAGGGAGAAGGATACTGGAAATGATTGCGAGAGGCGAGGAATGGAAGTATCTGGATCTAAGTTAATATAATTAAGTAGAAGACTTGCATTTAGTTGGGCTTAAACCTTGACATGTGCCAATACTCAAACCAAACGGAGGCGTGAAAGAGTGTTAACCTAAACCCCAGCCAAGGTTGTTCGAGAAGGTTTCAGGACCCATTGCCAACTATAGAACCCAAGATACCGAGATGGTTGAGGGAGAGTGATTTAGACCCTACCTAGAGGATTATGGTGCTATGACTTAAAGCATGTCTGCCAATAGAGACCAGCATCCATAGAGTTAAAATCATATTTGCATTGTTTGTTTCATATCATATTGCATTCTGTATGATTTGCTATCATGTGTTATTATGTTATTATAGAATGAACTGCCTTGTTGAGTTCTTTTGAACTCACTCCTTTTTGCAACATCTTTGTTAGACTTACCTACAAGTATTAATGATTATGATGGTCAATACTATGAAGACCAAGCTGATGACTCATACGGTACTTAAGGTACTGGCTACGATGACTATGACGGTGAAGACTACCAATACGAGACTGCCAGTGATGGGACACAATCTCTTTTACTTATGGATACGTTATTTATAGATTCGAAGAGACCTGAGTTTAGTTTTGTTTCCTTCTTTTCTTTTCCTTTCATTTTGGGAATCGATTGTAATCTTTCTTTTACTTTTCATCTACTTTTCTGCTGCTGCTGCTGTAGAGTAATTTTATGCTACACTCTACATTTGATTTATTCTATTGGTATCATTTTCCGCACTCTGATTGTTTTGTTCTATTGAATCTTATCTTGATCTCTTGGTTAATATAGTTAATTTTAATTTAATCTTGTTCTTGATTATATTATTGTAAATGTGGGAGGTTGATTTCCTCAAATACTGATCTTTGGGGCTGTGGATCACACACTCGGGTATGCGGGATAGGGTATTGGTTGGGTGGAAGTGCATGATAGGGTCTGATATACCAGGGTGTTTCCTAGCAAAACACCACTAGACAGGCCCTAAGTATGTCAACTAGTAATCAATGAAAACACCAAGGGGCACCATAGGAAAGCGTCCCATATCACCTCCACTAGTGTCCAAAGTTAGAAATGCCAAAAGGGCATATTCCCCATTCCCCAATCACACCTTAGGTAATCAAGTTATAATTCAATCAATCATAATCATAACCGATAACAACTCTTATAAGTAATATCAAATCTTTCATATTCATAATAGATAAGCAATTCACATGAGTAATATCCTAATGTAGTTATAGTAGTATTTCAATTATAAGCAAGCTCTAAAAATAGTAGTATGATCATGCATATCCATTCTAATATAAGTGAGAATGTAAACTAGGTTATTTGCAAACGAACGTCCTTACCTTAACTTGATTTGAATAACTCCATAGAAAAGGTTTGAGGGTAGGTCCAAAGTTACCAAATAAACCCTAAACAAACTTAGGTTAAGCATTAGGAACAACCCCCAAGGATTGAAGATGAAACTGACCAAATAGAGTGAAAGTTGTCTGTCACTGCCAAGCTTGGTCGCTTGGAGCTACCAAGGTGTTGATGTACGGACAAAAACTCTAAAATCTGATCAGAAACTCATCTTCCAGGATATGAAACACTTCGAAATTTCAAGGAAAATTCTATAATGGTAAAAGAAGATTATCTAGCATGGTCTAAGCATCAATGATGGTCAACGGAATAATATTCCAATCGAATCACAAAATAGGCTTTTACCGAAATCTATCTGCAGATTTCATGGAGAGATTAGAGAGAATGGGAATTCACTCTAGGAAAGAGAGAACAATAGATCATGATAAAAAACTATCCTAGGAACAGATCGAACATGATGTAGAAATCAAAAGTCTTTGAATGGATATACTATCACATCCACCCAACTGGTACCCTATTTGGCATACCCGAGTGTGTGATCTACAGCCCCGAAGATCAAGTATCGAGGAAATCATCCTCCCACATAGGCAATAACATAATCATGAACATATATAATCAAAGTATAATATTATAAATAAGAGATCCAAATAAGGAAAAGAATGACAATATAATCAGAGTGCGGAAAAATGATACCAGATGTAAACATCAAAAGGAGTAGAGTGAGGCGGAATCTCACTCCACAATTACATCGGAAATGTAGCACGTAAGTCTAAAAGAAATACAAATGTTCTCAAAGGAAGGTAAAGAAAACAAGTCAAACTAAACTAAGAGTCTTCTACTCTATAGATAACGTCTTCATAATAATGGACTTCATCAATCCAACTCAGACGTTCCCACTCCACATTAGGTCTAATCGTAGTACGCATCGTGACCAAACGTGGTATCATCAATGTGATCTTCATTTTAGCTAGCACCTTGCGTGTAGTACGCTTCTTCAACTGGTGCTTCTTCATATTGCCCTTCATAGTAATCAATACTTGTAGAGGAATCTAACACAAGAGGTTTCAAAAAAAGGAGTGAGTTTGAATGAACTCAATAAGGCAAGTTAAATCATATCAACATAAATAACATGCTACAGAACATAACAAAATGCAATGCAATATGATTCAGACAATGTATGTATGCATCTATACTCTATGTATGCTGGTCTCGATAGGCAGACATGCTTTAAGTCATAGCACTGTACTTCTTTAGGAAGGTCTCATCTCATAATGCCAGTTGGTAGTGGGTCCTTCATCCCTCAGGACAATCCTTGGCTGGGGGTTAGGTCACCGCTCTCTCACATCACCATTGGTTTAAGTACTGGCGCATGTCAAGGTTAAGCCTAGCCCAATGCAAGTCATCCACTCAGTCATATCAACTCAGTTCCAGATATGTCCATTCCTTGCCCCTGGCGATCCTTTCCGGTATCCTTCACACTATAGTCAGCATAGTCCCTGATTATAGACTCATCAACCCTATTGATCATCCACATATAATAGACAGGAAGCTCTCATGTCCCCTCACAGATTAGTTACCGGTCTTGAGCGCCCATGAGCCCAAGTCTACTATATGCAACCCTACCAATAAATGGCCCCTTTTAGGTATCCACAATGTGATTCATGTCCTCTCACGGATTGGTTACCGGTCTTGAGCACCCATGAATCCCCATTGCTACCACGGGTCGTTCGGTCTCAATACCCTTCTGAATCGGGTCAGATATAACGGGGACATCCTAGAAAAACACTGCTAGACAACCCTAGGTATGACATCAATAATCCGGGAAAGCGTCGATGGGCATCTTTGGAGAATATCCCATACTATTCCCTCCGATGTCCAAGGACAAAAATGTCAAAAGGACATTCCCCAATCCCAAATCATATCTAATCAATCACATTCTCAGATCAGTCACATCATACATGTAGGAAAATGCCATGTCAGCATTTTGCCACATCGGCCTCCATTGGTTTTGATGATAACAAACATGCAACTTGAATTCACCATGTTTTGATGATAACAAACATGAATTAGAATTCACCATGGAAAAACATGAAAATAACATGCATATGAATGAGTGTTTATTTGCTATTAATTATCATTCATATTTTCTAATCATTCATGTGTTTATCATCATCAAAAAGGGGGAGATTGTTGGGAAATGCCATGTCAGCATTTGCCACATCAGCCTCTATTGGTTTGATGATAATAAGCATGAATTACTAATGGCTATATTGAGTTATGATGTTTTAGTTCAAGATGAGAACAAGTGGACCAACTCCAAGTCAAAGCCATATGCAAGTCAAAAGCCAAGATCATGCCAAGATAGACATGAAGATGGACATGAAGTCTAAGTCAAGATGACCATGCCAAGATGGACATGAAGACCGTTGCACAAAATCAAGTCGAAGATCAAGACTTAGGTTGAATTAAGGCTTAGGACACTCTCGCATACACATTCTTGTAAATGCATCAATTATATGTAATTCATATTACTAGAGTGACCTAGGACATGTTAGTGAGGTGTACAATGCTTAGGGTTGACAAAAAAGTCCAAAAACCCAAGCCATGTCCCAGCCCCAACTTAAGCCAGCAAAATAGAGTTCAGACGGACAGCCGTCTGAGCAGACGGATGTCCGTCTGTACTGATAACTCTGTTTCTCAGAAAACAACAGAAGGCCAGACGGAATTTCCGTCGCAGATGGGATGTCCGTTTGAGCCAGTCCAGGCCAGACGGATGACCGTCTGGGCAGACGGATGACCGTCTGGGCAGACGGATGACCGTCTGGGCAGACGGATGTCCGTCTGAGCCAGTCCAGGCCAGACGGATGTCCGTCTGGCCCAGATTTGACTATAATGGCTAGTTTAAAGAGAATATCCTCTACAACTGTTTGCAACGGACACTTTTGAGACGGATGACCGTCTGACCAGACGGACGTCCGTCTGACCAGACGGACGTCCGTCTGGGCTGAAAAACAGGACAAAAATGTGTCCGTTTTCTAGCCGTTGGGGATTGGGTTTTGGCACTCAAAGGTGCTTTATATAAACCCAATTCACCTCATTTGAGAAAAACAACACTCACACTTGATCACCCACTCCCCAAGTGATCCTAAAGCTCTCAAATTGCAAGAAAGCCTTGTGCTTTGCCTTTCACCTTCTCCCCAACCTTGAAGAACATACCAAGGTGTTAAAGTAAGCTTGTGGAAGTCAAGCTTGAGGTGATTGAAGGCTTTGGTGGTGCATACATTTCATATCTTGAGCATACAACTCTTATTGCATCACACACACACAAGAGGTAAAGTGTCACACCTCTTGTTAAGGTAACATCCTTCTCTTGTATCTGTTTTCAATTCTAGTCTAGGTAGATTAGAATTGGTTTTGGGTACTCTTGCCCGTGAACAAAGATTGGTTGGGTGCTCTTACCCGTGAACAAAGATTGAAGAGGGTGCTCTTGCCCTAAGATAAACAAAGATTGTAAAGGGTGCTCTTGCCCCGTAACAAAGATTGTAAAGGGTTTGATCTCTACCCATTGTATTGAAAGAGAATCACTAGTGGAATACTCTCTTGAGTCCAAGAGAGGAGTGGACGTAGACTTGCAAAGTCAAACCACTATAAAATACTTGTCTTGTGGTTGCTTGTGTTGTTTTGATTCATTTGAATTCTCAATTTATCTTGTATTTCCGCACAAACTGAAAAATTGGGACAATCCACTAGTTGCAACCTAATCACCCCCCCTCTAGGTTGCACCAACAATACATAACCGACATCTCGTCACATAGAAGAGTATGTAAAAGCATTCATTAACAACATACATGAGTAAGCATACATATATACTTGAATAATGAAAAGACAACATAAGTAAGGTACTACTGTACTTACAACAGCACATCATAAATAGAAAGTACAATATCAGTATTGTATCTAAGAGTTTCGAAATCCAGAAACTAACATACACGCAGTCTATGTCATTATGAAGATAACTGTCCTTACCTTAATTAGCGTTGATGATTATCCAAAGATCAAAGAGAGAGGCTCCAAACCTAGCAAATAAACCCTTAACAATCATAGATACAACATTAGGAAAGAAGACTAAAAGATTGGAGAGCAAATGAATCAAATAGAGTGAAAAACAAAGCTACTGACTTGCTTGGTCGATTGGTTGGTCTACTGACCCAGTCGACCAACTGAGTCAGTACGAAGCAAATCAGTGGATTTTGATCCGAAATTCAATCTACAAGATTCAAAACTTCACGAAACTTGGAGGAAACATTTAGAACAGTATTCTAACACTAAAGGAGTATAGATTAGGCCTTAATAATGATTAAAAACACTACCTTCCAATTTGAAATCATGGTTTCCCCAATTGGGTGAAAATCCTAGAATTCGATGAAAAATATACTATAAAATCACGGAAAATACTAGGGATGATCAGATCTCATCCTAGAAGAAGGTAATCAAAATCAAACACAATTACGTCATGAGAATTGGATTCAATCATGTTAAGAAAGTGAATCAAAAGGGTAAAATTAGGGTTTCAAAAGGATCTTACAAGGATTAGGGTTGAGATTATAATGTTGATCATAAACCCTTATGAAAAGAATGAGATCATGGAAGAGATGGTTGCAAGAATGCAACATCTTCTTCCCAATCTCAGTCAGAATAAGATTGTAGAAGAATAATTCACAACATAGCAGGGATCATTAACCTTGGATTGACAGATCGGAGATGAAAGCTTCAGATCTCGCAAAGATACTGCGAAATCACCAAAGAGAGCTTTGAAAGAGTCTTCCCAAGTTCTCAGAGTGTTTTGGAGGCAGAGGAATCTAAGAAATACGAAGTTAACTTAAGTAGAAAGTGAAAAAACCCTAAAATTGGATTTTCTCAGATTTAACAGCCTGTTGGTCGACTGCTTGGTCAATTGGCCCAGTCGACCAATCAATCAACCAAGCTGGCCAGCAAGGCCCAAACAGGGAATTGGAGGCCCAACTCAAGTCCAAACCTCATGGGCTTCTCCCAACACAACATAAGACTTATCTAGTATAGAAAAATGCCTTCGAATCATGTTTAACTATACTTCAAGTCCATCAATTAGACTCACCTTCATCAAGCTGCAACTTTCTTTCCAAATCTGAGACTTCCAAGTATGAAACTCCATCATCAATCTCCATGGGTTCTGGGTCAAACACCATGTCTTCTACTGAGATGGCCCATAGTTGGCTTCTTCCTTTACTCCGAGTCTTCGGACCTACAAACAACCGGGCTTCCGGGTCAAGGTCAGGGTTAGGATAGGGCTGGATTTTACATATACATTCGTGAAGGTTACATTATATTTCCCTTCAAAATCATCCTTGTAGTTCACAGAAGTAATATAGTGAATGGGATTCACTCTAAGACTACGAGGATTGAAGGAAAGGTCATAGCAATGGCATGAGACCTTCCTCATAATCATAAAGGTAGGTAGAAATTAAGAATAGTGTAGATCAAGAGAGAGTGAGAGTGATTACTAACCTTGAAGAAGAAGATTCGATGGAAGAACTTTGGCGAATGCTTGAGGATCTTCCAAAGCTTCAATGAGAGTGCTAAGAGGTGCTTCCCACATTCTTCAGAGGCTTTAGAACATTATGGGACGAATTAGATCGAAATTAGATTATATAGGGCTTCAAAAACCTAAAAATGGAAGAAGTGACCAAATTGTCCCTATCACCTTTGGTCGCTTGGAGCTACCAAAGCTCAATCAACCAAAGTGAATAGTAAGGTCAAAAGTATGTTTTTTTTTAAAATTTTTTTTTAATTATATATATATATATATATATATATATTTATTTATTTATTATATCTCCGAAAGCCATAAACTCCACTGAGTCCTTTTCCATTTTAACGAAGGGTCTTACCTAGCATTGTAGGACCTTCCAAAGAGTTTCAAGCTAGGTCTTGAGTCCGTCAAACAAGCTCTGCGCAGATAAGCTGCAACTTCTTTTCAAAGTCAGATAGGGTTTCCATAGGAGAAACTCCATCATCAATCTCCATGGGTTTTGGGTCAGACTCAATGGGTCCAACTGAGATGGCCCACAACTGTCTTCTACCTTTACTTTGGGTCTTTGGACCTATAATATAGATTTCCAGATTAGGGTTTGAATTGGATTTCACACCATTGCTTTGCTGAGGTGGTGGATTAGGCCCGTCACCGGCCGAACAAATTGAAGCTCTCCCAGGAGCTCGTCAGTTAGGCCAACCTCAGTTTTCATCAAGCCAAGTAGGAGCTCGAGGTGGCTCAGGAGGAGGTGTCGTCTCTGCAGAAGTAGAAATCTGAGCTCAAAGAGAGTTGGGGAAAGTACAAAGAGAAAAAAAAAAAATTCTCAGGAAGAAGCTTGGGAAAGTCGTGTTGGATCTAGAAAAGGCTAACGCCTTGCTAGATGAGGCGCCAGAAAAGCATGAACAGCTGAAGAAGACGATTGAGGATTTGAAAATTGCTTCTTCTCTCGAGGGTTCTCCTAAGAATGTGAGGAGAAAAATATTAAAGGAATATTTCGATACTCCTCAGTTCAGGGACCTGAAGTTAGCCTTCTCAGTTGCTGCTTTCAAGAATGGAAGGATCAAGCCTTTAAATTTGCCTTGCAGCAGACTACTTTCCCGTACATGAAGAAGTTGAATTCGTTCCTTGACCTGTTCGTGTTCGATGAACTCCAAATGCCCCATCCCGAGGGACTTCCCGAGTTGCTAGTGGTGGAGGATCCAGACCCAATAGACTTCATAGATCCTCCTTCTCCCGAGGAAGAAATTGAAACCGTGCCTACTACTGAGCTTCAAATTGAAGATGGCGAGACCTGGGCGATACTATTCTTGACACTGCCATCTCTTCCGATGTTGGTCTTCTGGCCGATCAATCTTCAGAACCAGTGTCTTCCCTGAGCCAACTTTGAGGAAGCCCAGGGAGCATCAGAGTTTAGGAACAATGTTGATGTCGAAGAGTTTGAAGATGCTTTAGTATATCAATTACAGCATCCGAAGAATGATGTCAATGTTGAAGAGTTTGAAGATGATTCAACATATCAATTACAGAGTGCATACGTCTCGTGCTATTTTGTACTTGATCTTTTTGTAGTCTTCTTTTTACACGGGATTTATTTTTATATCCCGAGTTGTTGTAGCTGAACACAAGTTATGGATACATAAAGATGTAATCCCAACCACCTTTTGTGAATGAAATTCTTTTGATCTTCGATCGTGTTTATATTTGGTTAGAACTTGCACTCAATTGGGGCTCTAATTTGTAATCTCGATCGTTTCTTTATTGTTGTATTCCAGTTTAACGTATGACCGGGATCATAAGGGGGTGACCAGGGTCCAACCCGAGATATTGTACATTAATGTACATGAAGTCCTAAGAGAGGTGCAAAAAGATGTAACCAAGATATTGCCAGGGACATTGTACATTAGTGTATGTGAAGTCCTCAAGAGAGGTGCAGAAAGATGTAACCGAGATATTGCTGGGGATATTGTACATTAGTGTATGTGAAGTCCTTAAGAGAGGTGCAAAAAGATGTAACCGAGATATTGCCTGGGACATTGTATGCTAATGTACATGAAGTCTTCAAGAGAGGTGCAAAAAGATGTGACTGGGATAGTGCCCGAAACATTGTGTTTTATTCTTGAATGTAAAACTGGTACAGTTATTGGTAGAATTTCCTCAAATTGTTGGAGTTCCACAATCAATTGATCAGTTTTCCTATCTTGGGCTCTTTTAGATGGTATGCCCCTAGTTTTCTTTCTTTGTCAACAAGGTATGGTCCTTCCTAGGTTGGGCTCAATTTCCCCTGGTTCCTCGAGTTTGAAGCTCCGATGCTTCGTAGCACAAGGTCTCCTGACATGTATCTTCCGGTCTTCACTTAGGAGTTGCAATACTTTGCCACCCTTTTTTTGGTACCGTTGGTTCCTGTAGTTAGCCATTTCACGGATTTCTTGTAAGAAATCGAGGTTGGCCCTGAGTCCTTGTTCATTTTCTTCTTCTGTATAGGTTTGATATCTCACTAACTTGGCCAAGACTTTGACCGAGGCCATGGCTTCTGTTTCGTGAGCTAGGCGAAATGGGGTTTCACCCATGGGAGTCCGAATGGTCGTCTGGTTTGACCACAAGACACTTGGGAGCTCTTCTACCCACAAGGCTCGGCTGTCCTCCAATCTCTTCTTTATCCCGTCCAGTAATGTTCGGTTCATAACCTCTACCTACCCGTTACTTTGTGGGTATGCTACCGGAGAGTATCAGTCTCAATATGGTACCTCTCACAAAAAGCCCCGAACCCAGAGTCTTCAAATTGTTTGCAATTATCGGTCACTAAGATTCGATGTATCCCAAACCGGTAGTTGACTTTTTCTTCAAAAATTTCTCCATTTTTTTTTTTCTGTGATGGAGGCCAAAGGTTTTGCTTCGACCCATTTTGTAAAGTAGTCAATAGCTATGACAAGATACTCTGACCTCTAGCGGCTTTGGGCAATTTCCTAACTAAGTCCATCCCCCACATAGAAAAAGTGGTCGGGCATGAGATCGAGGAGAGTGGTATGGCAAGTCCTTTTGGGACGGTGGCGTGCCTTTGACATTGCTCACACTTGCGAACGTATTCGAGGGCGTCGAGCTACATGGTCGGCCAATAGAGTCCTGACCTTAGAATTTTTTGTGCTAGTGCTTTCCCACCCATATGGGCACCGCATATTCCCTTATGGACTTCTGCAAG
This sequence comes from Hakea prostrata, assembly GCF_041222555.1. NCBI lineage: Eukaryota > Viridiplantae > Streptophyta > Magnoliopsida > Proteales > Proteaceae > Hakea > Hakea prostrata. Next base: position 41,369,211 of record NC_142601.1, on the reverse strand, counting down.
GGCATACTTGGCTGGGTTTTGGGTTGTGTCTCCCTTGACTAGGACTGCACTCACTACGGTCGGGGAGATGGCTAGGTAAACAGTGAGGTTTTCCCGGAGAGTAGGCTGGGCCAACCCCCAAGCGACCTCTTGAGCTCTTTGAAGGCTTGTTGACATTCTTTTGTCCATATGCTTTCTCGCCGAGTTGATGTGGCTTTGAGTGCTTTGAAGAATGAGTTGCACTTTTCCCCAGCTTGGGAAATAAATCGGTTCAGTGACGCCACTCTCTCGGTTAGAATTTGGACGTCTTTCACCGTTCTCAAGGGCTCCATATCTACCAGAGCTTTGAGTTTTTCGGGGTTCCCATTGATCCCCCTTTGAGATACCATAAGAACGAGGAATTTCCTGGATGATACCCCGAACGCACAGTTGTCAGGGTTCAATTGCATTCGGTAAGTTCGTAACACATTGAATGCTTCTTCCAAGTCTACCAAATGTTTTTCCCGGGCCAAGCTTTTCATGAGCATGTCATCGCCATATACTTCCATGTTTCTCCCAATTTGCTCTTTAAAGATTTTATTTAAAGCTCTCTGATAGGTTGCGCTGGCATTCTTCAATCTGAACAGCATTACTCAGTAGAAATAGCTCTCCCGATCGGTCATGAACAAGGTGTGCCTTCCGTCATCCTGGTTCATCGGTATTTGGTTATACTTAGAGTATGCGTCCATGAAACTGAGAACCTCGTGCTTGGCTGTTGCGTCGATTAGTAAGTCTATCCTTGGCAATGGGTAGCAGTCTTTTGGGTAGGCTTTGTTGAGGTCCGTGTAGTCGACACACATCCTCTATTTCCTGTTCGCTTTCTTAACCATTACTACATTTGCTAGCTAGGTCGGACACTTGATCTGCTTAATGAAGCTTAACTACTCTAATTTCTACACTTCTATTCTAATTGCCTCGTGTTTTTCTATTGAAAAATTTCATCTCCTTTGGATGACCGGGGTTGCATATTTTTGAATCCACAGTTTGTGTTTAGCTACCCTCCTATCAATCCCAGGCATGTCATTCGCCAACCAAGCGAAGACATCGGAATTATCCCGTAAAAACTCAGTCAACTACTTGAAGGGCTCGAGGTGTTTTGACCTAATCATAGTCCCATGTTCTAGGTTATCCTTGTCCCTATTGTCTCGGATTTCGATGGTCAAGGCACTTCCCGACTTCTCGGACCTATGCTTCTGCTTGAGGTAATTGACATAACACAGTCGGGAAGTGGACTGGTCAAACTTGCATTCCCCTACCCAGCCTTGTTCGGGATTTTGAGCTTCATGTGTCTGGGTGAGACCACTGCTTCTAACACGTTGAGTATTGGGTGCCCGAGTATTATTTTGTATGTGGACAGGTCTCGTACCACCATGAAATTAACTCGAACAAGATTGTCCTGATCCTTAGGTGGAGTTGGATCATTCCTTCTGCAATGGCAAAGATCCTGTAAATCTGTATAGGGGGGTTGCGTAGGGAGTAAGCAGGTCGTTGTCTAGTTTCAGTCTTTTGAATGCCTCGTACGGAAATAGGTCCATCGAGGAGCCGGTTTCAACTAGGACCCGATGAACTTCTCAGTTTGCTAACTTTACTTTGATGATGATCGCGTCATCGTGAGGGGTGGCTATCCCGACCAAATCCTCATCTGTGAAGATGATAGGCGCAAGACAAGCCAGGTTCTTCCTCTTCTTTGGCAGGTGCACTGCTCCCACGAACCGGGCTTTTTGGTTGGCTTTCTTGATTGACTCCACGGTCGGCCCCCCCATTAGGACGTAGACAACAGTTTCCTCCCATTCTTTCCCTTTGTCGGTCTTCTTCCCTGTTTCTCCTGGGCTATTTGATTAGGGTCCTTTTCAGGGTTTAGGTGATTTGTCTTGAGGGCGTTCCAATCCCCTCATGAATTGGCCAAGTTTGCCTTCCTGTATCAAATTTTCAATTTCTAACTTAGGCTGCGACAATCGTCGGTGTTATGGCCGTAGTCTTTATGGAAACAACAACATTTATTCATATCTCGGTCTTCAGGTCGGGAGTGCATTTTCCCGGGCCATTTTAAGGAGTTCTTATCCTAAATTTGCATGAGGATCTTCGAGGGTTTGGAATTGAGAAGGGTGTAGTCATCCCGACTGTGTTCCCTTTTCCATTTACCTTTGGTTCCTTTTTCCTGGACGCTAGAGTGGCCGTCTCTCTCCCCATTTGGCTTGCGTTCTTTATCAACCTTCACTCGGGCGTCTATCACTTCATATTCACTGGCTTGCTTCTGGCACTTATGAAGCAGGGCCCCTGTAAGTCTTTGGTTTATCTGATAACAGGACCTCCAAAGGCCTTTTGTGGGTGATGTCACTCTACAGCATGCTGTATGCCACTTGATCGTCCAGTTCCTCGATCTCGATGGATATTTCGTCAAAGTGCTTAGTCTCAAATGGATTCCTTCCTGCCCTACCTAATGGCAAACAGGCTATCAGAGGTTTTCCTACTATCGATCGCGCTCATGAATCTGGCTATGAATTTCCTCGCTAGCTCCCTGAAGTTGTTGATGGATCCCGGTTCAGAATACTGAACCATTTTATTGCTGGTCCCTTTAGAGATGCCGGGAAAGTATGACAGAGTAGCTAGTCTTTGCGGCCTAGGACAGTCATAACAGATTTAAAGTAGCTTATGTGCTCTTTTGGGTTGGTTTTTCCTTTGAACGGGGTGAAGGTCGGCATGATGAAGTTAGCTGGGAGTGGTTATTCATTATTTCATCTGAGAAAGGTTCCTAGTCAACTAGGTCAAAATCCTCGTCATGGTCCTGATCTTCTAGCTTTCGTTCCACTTCATCTACCCTCCTTAGTAATTAGTTTTGTCTTGATTGATTCCCTCCAGATGACATGGTACTAGCTCGGACTGACTGTGTTCGGGACATCAGTACTCTCGATCATAATCTTTGAGGGTGACTATTAGCTTCTTGGTCATTCTCGACCTAGAGGCTTCTTTGGGGAAGTTCTCGAGTCTGCCTAGGTCCCGAGAGTTGATTGAAGGCACTGACTTTCGTTTCGTCTTCCAGTCTATTTTCTGCTTCGGTCTCGAGATGTGCCTCCCGATGGCCGTAAGCACGGTCTCCGCCCCGATTCACGCCTCATGGCCTGGTGCCCTTGCAGCTTGGGCAATCCGATGCAGCCTTCCCTCCCAAGTATTGGGTGGAGGTCCTTGCTGGATTCCTACCTGGTGCACCAATCCTTGCAGTACTCCTTGTAGCTTGAGCATACTTTTTCGAATTTCGTTCAAATCGGCGGTGGTATCAGGTCCCTGGGGATCCATCGTCGTACCTTCCCCAAAATGGTTCGGTATAGCTCATGATTCATCCCAATCATTTGCCTAATAGTCTTCCTAAGTGGAGTGTTGGCCTCCATCTTCTCAAGGGTTTTGATCATTTGGGTCTTGATCCCCAATTGCATTATTTTTCTAGGTAGCTCATCCAGCTTTGTTTGTTCATTTCATCATGACTTGCTTTTCGTTCCCACAGGTAGTGCCAAGGACTATTGCATCTCAGATTTGTTCTTGGTCCTGACCTAGTTGGATTGGCTCCTGAGTGACCTCCTAAGTATGCAGATGGTGAAACCTACAAAAGAGGTTAGACGTGGGCCGGCTAGGATGCCAGACAACTGCTTCCAATTGCTAAATCAGTCGGGGATCAGATTAAGGTCCCGAGCGAGTGATGCTCTAGGATTAACCAGAAAATGTTTGTGTCTTACCCAAGGGGCGAGTCCTCGTTAAATAGTGTATAAGTTACCTTATTTAGAGTTGACATAATCCCAACTATGGGCTCAATTACAGGCACACCCGGTTGTCTCTAGATAGATTTGCTACTTATGTCGTCCTTACCTTCTTTGCCTTTGCATGACTGAAGCATTGTATTCGTCCAGTGTGACTGGGTCAAATCTTGATCTCATGACCGGACCTGGCCGAGTGAATATGCCAAGTAAAGACCCGACCGCTTGCATGTGTAGAGCGCATGCATGCCTCCTGTAACACAAACTAAGGGTTATGGAAAGCTGCTTGTGACTCGTATTGATTGTCAAATTAACACTCCATTAGACCTGGTTTGAGGATCAATAGGGTGGGCAACAACTCATTCTGAGTGGATATGCAATATGTGAAGATGCCAACCTTTTGTTTTGACTACAGAATTCTTGGGCATGACCAATGAAGGTACGATATCAAGCAACAAGGAGCACCTACAACATCCAACTATCCCTTCAAGTTCAGATGTAGAGTGCCACCTTCTATGTGACGGATTTGGGGATTGGATTTGTATGGGCAATAGTGCGTAGAGGCCTCTGGCGAGCTAGCTCAAGCATCTTTTGGGGGAAATGCTCCTAATTAAGGCAAATGTAGTTCACCTAGGGAATCAACAACTAATACAAGGTCAACTACTTCATAGGGTTATGGACCTCATCAGCTTGCATGACCCAACGATGAGATCTTCATGGGATCCTAACTGCGTGCCTACAAGTGTTGTGAGATTTCGCCCCTATGAGCAATCCTACCTAGTAGGTGCCTCCGCCTTTCGACTCAGCTTACATGGAGACATGAGTTCCTCTCATTCAGGTAGGCTCATCTCGCCATAATTAAACCCTTGGGCCTAGAGCGTAACTTAATCTAACCAAAGCCCATTAGGTCCCGTACAAACGTTCAAGCCAATCCTTGGGGAGTCATCCAACCCAGTTTCATCCTGGCCCACTTGTTTAGTTTGGGCATTCCCCTATTATAGCCCATTGGGGGTTCAAATAAACATAATGTACTTGCCTGGGCTCTCACCAACTAGGGAGATAGAGCCCTGCAAAATCCCCTAGAATTCTAACCCAAAAGTCTGTGTTGTAGGTCCGAGATCCCGGAGTGCTAGTAGAAGGCAACTGTGGGCATTTCAGGTAGAGACCATTGGGTCAGAGTATAAACCAATGGAAGTGGACAGTAGTGACATGGGAATTGGAGTGTTGTTGGAATTTGGAAGGAGATCGACTCCAGAAGTTGACAAATTTGGAAGTTGGATAAAAAGTTCATTGACAGCATGTTTGGAAGGTTCCAAGATCAGGTAAGACCCTACTAGAATGAGGATTAGGATCTAAAGTAGAGCCAAGGGGCTAAATGTCACACCCCACCCGCCGGTCTTGGTTACCCGCCCGACAACCCGTGGGAGAGATCCGTCATAGGATCCACGGTTCTAGTCTATCAGTAATAATAAATGCAAGTAAAGACAATCATGAGCAGGAATAGTTCAATAATTAAACAAAAGGATTACAGGAGTCCAAATACTCCAATAAAATAATCAAGGAAAGAATAAATAATCAAAGTGTAAATGAATTCGGCGGAAGCACTCAAAAAGAGTTATATGATTTTCTTTCCAGTTTCCTTTCCTAAAGCTAAATAATGTTTTTCATGAATTTATAGAAATGGGGTCCTCCAGCTCTTCTCCATACGGTGAGCAAACTGCCTAGCAACTTGTCTTCTCCACTCATCAATGCGTGCTATAAGCGCATTCCATGCACTCGCAGGAGCTCCCGCACAGGCTATCTGCATTTCCCATTATCGGTGCCACATCTTCTTGCGTATTTCCTCCATCTGTACAAGATAATAAAACATAGACAAATAAAGGAATGAGTTCTGGAGAACTCAGTAAGAACAACAATAATTCCCATCCATATGTCAAACCAATCAGAAATGCATAAATGATATGTATGAATGCAAAGTATGAATACCGCTAAGATCTAACCATGCAAGTCTCTAATAGTTGACATGCTTTAAGATATACGCCAGCCCTCCTCTAGGTAGGTCTAGTCACTCTGATCTGGCAAGGATTGGTTACCTCTGTAGGGATCTTGGGTAAAATGGAAAGTCCACACCTGGCTCTTAAACCATGGCTGGGGTTAAGTCAACACTCTCTCACCACGACCATTGGCAAATGTATTGGTGCATGTCGGGGTTTCTAATCCAATGCAGGTCATAAAAGTAACATACTACATGAAGTCCAGATACATCCCCTATGGCACCAACCAACTCAGTTCAGTATCCTTCGCAACCTTGGAATGAGAACCCTCACGGACTGGCTACCACTATTGGACTCCATTCCATAACCCTATGGTCATCCACATATTGTTGGGGGCGGAATGCTCTCATGACTCCTCACGACACCTGGTCCGTTCCTTGGACGTCCATGAGCCCAACCCTAACATATGCAACCCTACCATTTATATGACCAACAGTGGACCAATGTCACATCACTGTCATCACGGGTCATCCGGCTTCAATTCCCCTATCGAAAGGGTAGTAGCATGTGGGATACCTAGCCATGCAACTCTAGACTATACCTAGGTATACCATCCAGTAGTTATGATAGAGCTAGAGACATCAGCGAGCATGTGTCCCATACCACAAGCCTCTGATATCCCAAGCTAGGATATCCAAATGGAATACCCCTTCCATCAGAACCACAAACCAACCAACATCAGTAAAACACATTCATGATCAACAAAGTAAAGAGAGTACAAGCAGCAAGCATATCATAAGGTCAGCATGCTAAACAAGGTTACAGCAGTATATGAAAAGAAAGAACAGTAATAACAGACACTGACTAGCATGTTCAAGTCATTACATAAGAATATGATTGTGTCCTTACCTGTAATTATGCAGAATTCCTCTAACTTGCAATCGAGAAACTATTATAAGACTTTTATTCAAAACAGAGAACACCTATATACAGGGTTACAATAAGGTATAAGTTGAATGAATCAAATCGGATCAAAACCAAAAGTCATTTGGTCACTGGAAACCAGCCGGTCGCTTAAGTTGAGTGACTGCCACTAGTGACCGCCCCAAAAATAGAGAGTTGCAATCTGAAACTCAGGCTTTTGATCATCCGTTTTCAATCCAAATTTTGAATGATCATAGTTTGAATCTCAAATCTATCACTCCCATAACCATGGGTGATACTAAACCTAAACAAAGACACCAAATTGGTTATCCAGAAACCTCCTTCTTGATTAGATTGGCCCTTTTCACGAAAGCAGGGTTTCGTTTTCGGATTTGATCTCACCAAGATTAACAAAAAGGTAGTGCAATGCAATAGAAGGATCAAGAACAACCAAAGAAACATTAATCTACTTTTATCATAGCAAGTGGTGAAGTATGAGTGAACAGGGAATCACTTACCTCAACCAGATCATCTATGAAAGACAGTAGAACCTTCTGGGACTCTAACAACACTTCAGAACTACTTCCAGCATGTCTCCACAGCCGTCTAACCTCCAAAAACGGTAATCCTGAATAATATTCGTAAAATAGGCAAGGGTTACTATTAATAGGAGTCAGGGGAAAAATAGGGCAAAATCCCCCAATCAAGACCAGGCGGTCGCTTGGTTTAATCAACCACCACTAGCAACCGCCCCCAAGTATATTGTTATACAAGGGTGCTTTGCTCAGGGGGTTGATGCCCAAGGACAACCTAACCCTAATGAAGACATGGGGGAGGTCTTAACTTCATTCCGGACATCTCCAGATATCACTTGCCTTTCAGAAGTCCCACTACCAAGCAAGGCAGGTTCTTCATCAAGAGAATCCAGATCCATGGGTTCAGGGTATGGATTATGGGCTTCTATCCGAATACTCCACAAATTTACCCGGCTAGACCTTCAAGTTCTCGGACTTGCAATATAGATTCTGGGTTAGAAATATGGGGGTTGTTACACTAAACCCCCTCGAAATTGCTCTTGGAATGAAGTTTTAGGGGATGGGTCAATTGGCCAGGTGGCCCCAGTCGACCAGCCCAAACGACCCACTTGGCATCGAGAAAAAAGGGCATTTGTGGTATACTGATTTCCAGACTCCTTTAAATATGTATTTTGACCCTAAACATGTCGTTATGCTCTGTAGCCGTCAGAGGACGTCACTGCGAGTCAGGGAGTGCTTTATGAAGGTGAAGGACAACATGGAGTTCATCCATGAGGCTTTTTGTACAGCGTTTACGTTTATTCTAAGGTTAGTACGCTTCTTCGTTGACCTAATCATTCCCGTGGATGTTTTCTTTGCTACTGTTAGACCTTGTAGAGGGTTTCCTAGTACTGGAAAACCATATTTCATTGTTCCTTGTATTTTTGAGTGAATCCCCACACCCGTATTCTTTCTTAATCGATTTCGAAAAAGACCTATTGTCCAAGGATTGGGAGAACCGGGAATGGTGGAAACGGATGGATATCGAACTTGAATAGCCCGAAGAGAAGGATCGATTTATTAGGTTTCTTATTCCTCTTAAGTTTTTGAATGCCTATTAATGTCAGGTCATGTTCTCTGTTGATTTTAGAAATTTCTATATGCTTTAGAAGTAGTTTAAAACCCACTCTTGTAGCTGTCTGGTGATTGGAAGTGATTTTGTCCATGCTAAAGCATTGGTTGATTGGCTTGGTCTCCTGGGGTGACCCATGCTTGGTACTGTTCAGCTATTAGACAGTGTGTGTTTTTTATCCTAATCTGACATGGGACTTTTAGGGTTATTTCTAACTTTTTGCCAACATGTAAATAGGACTATTTTGGGAAGCGTGAAATCATCCTACGACTCTCTTTGGAAGGTGCGAACTTAATTATAAGGTAAGGATGTTCACATGCATATAATCATTGTTAAATTATTGAATAATATAGAACTTGCATATGGATTCAAATGTTGTTGTTTAAGGACTTTATCTTTATCATAATGCTCTGGAATTATAGAATGTTATTGTTTGATTATGATACATGTGAGTTGGATAGTCTTATGTGAATTTGGACTTGAACTAGGGTTGTGGCTCTACCATTACCCTAGGAACCTTAGAATTGAACATATAACTTTATTTGCATGTGAGGACGTCTATTCACATGGTTAGGATTACCAACCAACATGTTATGACCCTAACGGCATGGGAGTGAAGCCGTGTGACTTGTGGCAGCAGTATATGTTGGTGGACGCCCAAGATTGTGAGAGGCATGAGGGGACACGAGAGCTTCCCGCCCATTATACATGATGACCAATAGGGTTATGGGAGCTTAGTCCGAGTTGGTTGGTGCCATAGGATACAACTGCCCTAGACTTGGGAGGATACTGAACCAAGAATGCGAGAGGCATGAGGGGAAGTATATGGACCTTGAGTAATATATTAAAGTAGATGACTATGCATTGGGTTAGGTAATACCCTAACACGCACTAGTACTTAGACCAATGGTGTGGTGAGAGAGTGGTGACCTAAACCCCGACCATGGTGATGATCTGAGAGGGATGACCTTACCCTTTACTTGGGATCTGAAGACCATTAACCAACCTATGAGAGATCACAGTGACAAGACCTACCTAGAGGAAGATGGTGTCTTATCTTAATGCATGTCCACCTTATAGAGACCTACATCAGTTAGAGTATAGGAGCAACCCTGTATTGCATTTCATACTATATCATGATAATTTTATATGGATTGTGAATTAAATGACGGATGAATAAATACGAATTGCTTGCTGAGTTCTTTTGAACTCATTCCTCGTGGATGTTGTTTTCCTCAGATTTTGTTGTAGATCTTGATGCCACGTATCAAGGTTACAAAGCACAGATGTTCGATCATACAATGTACAGGATTACGGGTATAACGACTTACATGGTGACGAGCGTGCGTGTCATGACTGTGCGTATCAGAATTAGTTCGACACATGAGAAGATTCAAATCTTTCGCAACATAGAGACCTTTGAAATACTCATTTATAATTTAATTTAGGATACCCACTTGATGTAACCTTACGGAGTTTTTGACTTAACCTTCTTTCCAGTTTGATTATTATGATTTAACTTCACTTCAGCATTAGTTTTGGTTTTTAGATCTTTCTGAGATCCATTATTTTATGATATCTTTCTTTAATGAATATTTGACTTTGATTTATTCTTGCTCATGATTGTACTGTTGAGTGGAATGGTGAGTTGATTTGCCTGAAACCTGATCATTGGGTTGTGGATCACTCCCTCGGGTATTCAGGTAGATGGATATCGGCTGAGTGGATGTGACAAGCCCACTCTCCTTTCGCATTCAAACTCTCCTCTTCCCTTAACCAAATGCCAAAACATAGTGACAGTGTCCACTACATCTTGCAACTCTCCTACCTCAATGACATCTTGTGTATGTATAAAAGAGATTCCCTTCTCCTCTACTACTCCTACTCAACCCCCAAGAACTCTAAAGAGGAAGGTCTCAACTCCCAATCAGCTAGCACTACAATTCAAAGAGACTTCGGCTAGATCACAATAGCCAGGCTGGGACTCCACCTATGTTGACTTGCAGCCCTCCCCTAGACTTAAGACTTGCTCATAAAGCCCATGGCCTCAGGTCTAAGAAGATCCTCTATGCCCACAGTTGCTTCTAGTACTACTCAAGCTTCATTTGAAATGGTTAGGATAGCTGCAGTCAATCAGCCATAGTGGATCATGAAGATTATTTGTTGGAATAGTCAAGAGGAGTGGTTGCCCCCAGACCAAGTAGTATTTGCATAAAATTTACAAAAATATAAACCTTGTTTGGTTCTTTGCTTGAAACAAAACAACAAGATGTAACAATGGTAAGGTTGAAAGCTTCTTTGGGTTTTACAGAGATCTTCACTGTTAGTCCTAGTAGAAGATCAAGAGGGTATAGCCTTAGACGAAACTCTTCTGTCTCAATTTCTTTAGTCTCTTCATCTCCCCATACTAATGATTTTATGATTCATGTTGCGTATATTAACACATATTTCAGGTTAACTTTGGTTTTTGGGGAACCATGTTGAGAAAAGATATATTTTGGGAAGAATTTACACAGGAGGAAACCACAATGTGTACCCTTCGGTTATTTATGAATGAACAATGATGAGAAGTGGGGTGGGAGATCAAAATCTACATTACAAACGGATCAGTTTTGGGCTGCTATTGAATCTTGTGCCTTCAGGAAACTAAAGTAATCAAGCCCCTTATTTTCTTGGTTGAACAAAAGGAGCAGTAAAGATTGGATTAAGCAAAATATTGGCAAAGTGTTTAATAGTGTGAAATCTGGCCCAAACCTAGCCAGGACACCCTATTTGTTTTGGGTGAAGAAAGACTTGTTTGATGTTAGACCCTGAAGTTGGACCTTGATTTCAGTGTTATTACCTTGAAATCCTTAGGAAATCATGTTCGATATTTCCCTTAGTGTAGATCCATGTCCCGAAATGATGGAAGTTGTCCTTGTGGGCCCTCTTTATGGAAGACATGGTGTTTGACCCAAAACCCATGGATATGGTTGATGGTGCTCCATACTTGGATGCATTGTTAGTGATTGTTTTGAATCTGCAGCCTGAAGAAGATGAGCTTACTTGATGGACCTAATGAACTCCCGTGTACAATCTGAAGATATTTCTGGAAACTAGACTTCTTGATTGACTTGTAGGAGAAAACCTCACTCAATTTGACCCCGTATAGCCCTCCAAATCCCTGTCAGAAGTTGCTATTCTTGCCTGGTCGACTGACCAGTCAACCAGCCAGTCGACCAGCAGTTATGGATTTTGAAAAATGACAAAAATCTTGACTATTTTGACCCTACCTTTTTGGAACTCGTGAATGAGGTCTAAACTAAGCTTTGGCACTCCAAAGAATGAGGAGTGGCATTCCCTAGGCTATCTCTTGGTGTTGGTGAAGGATTTTGACTCTAATCATTGGCATTCCATCAAAATTGATAGGTCATTTAATTGCATTAATATTATATCAAATCCTTTATATTTTAATGAGACTAATTGGTTGTTTTATTTGGATATGAACAGATTATAGCATTCGGATATCAAATCTATAAAAAGAATGGTTAGAACCATATTGGCACATTTTTAAATCAAATCAAAGAATCACACCCAAATTAAGATGGAAGATGTGATTATGTCCAAAGCTAGAGGTTTGATCTTGCCCAAATCAGAAGGATTTTCGTAAAAAGTCTTAATTCAGCAAGCAAATATTTCGTTCTCTCTTGCGATCAGACATGTAAGGAAGAAGCTGAATTGGAAAGTGGCTAAATTGGAAACCATTGCATTGGTAAATATGAAGAAAGGAAACAACTGAATTGGGAAGAATTGCATTGCCAAAGCGAACGATGGAAATAACAGATTTGGAAAGAATGCAGAATTGGCGGGAATCCTCTATAAGAAGGAACGCATTTTCGAGACGACCGAGAGAGAAGCTACAACAAGAGGAAGCCATAGTTCTGAGGAAGAACGGCACAATGTTTTCTATTTTCGTTGCTTTGTTTTTATTTTCCATGTCTAGCTAATTCTAGCTTTCGATCAAGATTAATGGAAGTTTGATTTTCACCAATTGTGAGACTTTGGATTATCAGTTTTCTTTAATTCTCAGGTATTTATGCGTTTTCTATATTTATTATGTTATTGTATTAATCCTTAGACAAGAGGCCTGTTGTTTTATGATTAATACAATACTCAGTCAATTCTTATGTAAGTGACAAATAGCATTCTCGAATGGGTAATCAATGCCCTGGAGAGTTTGCTATGAGAATGTATATCCTAGTTTAAATAAACAAGGCTTTTTCCGGGTTTATTGACTAGGGATTGGGTCTTTTAATTTTTAATGTGATTAATAGACATAACTCAAAGGACAGATCCGAAGGTTATGTTTATTAATTAGGGAAATAACTCAAAGGACAAATCCGAAGGTTATCAATAAAGTAGGGAAAGATTGGTTGTTAGAGGACTGATCCTCAATGACCATAACCAATCTACCCGAAATTAAAGTTTTTATTTTTTTAGTCAATGATCAATTGAGATAATCAATTCTGAAGTTGAATCTTGATCGAAAGTCTTTATTATTCTAATTTTCTTGTTAACTATTGCATTCGTTAATTTTTATTTAATTTGTTGATTCAAAACTCCCCAATTTTTATCAAAGAATAAATCTTCACCAATCTCTGTGGATTCGACCCTACTCATTACGAATACAAATTCAGTTGAGATAAGGATTATCTTTGGTGGATTCGACACCCATCAAAAATCATTGCTTCAAGGTATGGATTCTCTTCTTTTTCTTCTAATCTACTCAATCTCCTATTAATTTCTACTCTTGGGACCATGGCTGAAGTCCTGCAACCTTGCAAACACTTGGCCATAAGTTTCCCCTTTCATTTCCATTAATCTAACTACGTTCTTGCTATGATATACTCCCATTATGATTGTTTACATTGCATTTCTACGATTTTTTTCATTTCAACCTATCCTTGATTCAAAACTGGTATGTAGATGTATGCTAGGTCTAAATTACTATGGATTCATGATTCTAATTTAGTTCTTATCATTCCCTTGATTGATTCCCCATCATTCCTTGCAATTACAATCAATTCCAATTCAATTCTTGATAATTAGCATATAGAACATAGGTTCGATTTGGGTATTTACAATTTGACCATTGGACCGTGATAAAATTTACTGTGTAGTGTCCTCATATTGCCATGATCATTCCCTCCAAGTTTCATATCAATCGGAGCACCGGAAGATCAGTTTCGGGCCAAATCTCCATTTCTGCCCGTTACTGTCATGCCTTGGTCGACTGCCTAGTCGACTGACAGTCAACCAGCCAGTCGACCAGCATATGGCAACAGCTTTGTACTTGGCCGAATTGCTTCGTTTGACCTCCAATTCGACTATTTTCTTCTCTAATGTTACTTATGTGTTGTCTAGGGTACAAACACTGACTTTTGGGCTATTCTTGATGATTCTTGGTATTATTTCCGACTCGATTAAGGTAAGGATGGTTATCACCATAAATACATAGGCTATGTGCTTATGCCTTGATTTTCATAACTTAGTGAACATGGTCTCTTTATTACTTTTGAACATCATAGTACTGTTATACATGCTTTAGAACAGTAGTATTGTGATTTCATATATTCTTGTTATAATGATTAATTATTATGGTCACTTATACTTATGATGAATCATTTCAATATTATGACTGAACTTCTATTATGATGATGTATCAAATGTATGTGAGATGTTGGACTTGAGTATGTGGTTGCTTAGGTATAACTTGGGATTGGGGAGTGTTCTATTGACGCTTCTGTCCTTGGGCATCGGAGGGAATAGTATGGGATGTTCTCCGACGGTGCCCATCGACACTTTCCCTGGTTATTGGATGACATACATAGGATTGTCTAGTTGTTTGGCTAGGATGTCCCTATTGTATCAGACCCGAATCGGAAGGGCATTGAGACCGAACGACCCGTGGTAGGGTATGGTTTGATGGGCGCTCAAGACCGGTAACCACCTCGTGAGAGAACATAAACCATACTACGGATACCTGAAAGGGGCCATTTATTGGTAGGGTTGCAAATAGCTAGACTTGGGCTCACGGGCGCTCAAGACCGATAACCAACCCATGAGAGGACGTGAGAGCTTCCCGTCTGTTATTTATGGATGACCAATAGGGTTGATGAGTCTGTAGTCTGGGACTATGCTGACTCTAGTGTGAAGGATACCGGAAAGGATCGCCCAGGGCAAGGAGTGGACGTATTTGGATCTGACATGATATGACTGAGTAGATGACTTGCATTGGGCTAGGCTTTACCGTGACATGCGCCAATACTTATACAAATGGAGATGTGAGAGAGTGGTGACCTAATCCCCAACCATGATTATGATGAGGACTTTACCCAACTACCCCGGCAGACCCAAGATACCTTAAATGGTTGAGGGGGGGGGGGGGCAACAGACGACCTAAAGAAGTATGGTGCTCTGACTTAAAGCATGTCTACCTTAGAGACCAACATTCATAGAGTTAGAACCATACTTGCATCATGTGTTTCATATCATATTGCATCATGTTATGGCTTCTATCACATGGCTTATGTTTTATGGAATGACTGCCTTGCTGAGTTCTTTTGAACTCACTCCTTTTCGCAACATATTTTGTTAGACTTTTCTGCAGGTACTACTATTGTCGACTATGACGGTCAACACTCTGAAGACCAAGTTGGTGACTCATACCACACTGGTTGCGGCAAACACGTTGATAAAGACTAGCAGTCCGAGACTGATACTTGTCAGGAGCAGATTCGGCCTGACTTAGTTTCTTATGATTTTGTTATTTAGGAAACTTTGTATAAGCTAGAAGAAACTGTAATTTAGTTGCTTACCTTTTCTTTCCCTTCTTTTGAGAACCGGTTGTAACCTTTACTTTTATTTGATCTACCTTCCGCATACGTTTGTAGAGTATATTTCCGCTATACTCTATAGTTGTCTTTTGATTTGGTATCTTGTTATTCCGCACTCTGATATTCTATAGTGATCCTTTTGTGATCCTTTCTTGACTTTTATTATTAATTTATTGGAATACAATGATTTATCCTTGCTTTTGATTATATTATTGTGCTAAGTGGATATGATCGTTCCTAAACTGGATCTGTTGGGTTGTGGATCACTCCCTCGAGAAATCCAGATAGGGTACTCCCTGAGTGGATTTGGGTGGGATGTGACAAATAGGTTCTTGGGCTTACATGCACATAAATGGGAAATGGTTGGGTCAAATCACACACCACGTGAGATTACTCTACAAGCAATGAGAATGAGACACGCTAGATTCACTTATGAGACCAAATGAGAAGCTCACCTTGGCCCTAGATAAAATCAATCAAGGTTGGAGAGTATCAGCCAATGGTTCCCTAGCTTACCAATTGCAACATAAAATATGGAATTGCACCAAGCAATTGAGAACTGGAGTAAAATTAAAGTTTCAGTAGCTGAGGGAAATCATAAAGCTGCAGCAAACTCTTGGGTTGATCCAACAAGCTCAAACTTGGCCAAGCTCATGAAAAGGAAATCACTCAAAAATTGGGACAATTGTTGAACGAAGAAGCACATTATTGTTATCAGAGATCGATGGTGAAATGGCTAGAGGATGGTACAAGAACTGTCACATCCCCCAGCCAGTACCCTAATCGCAATACCCGGAGGTGTGATCCATAAGTCCAATGGTCAAGTTTAGGGCAATCATATACCCACATTGCACAATAACAGAATCACGAGCAACGAATAATCAATGTTCAATTATATTAAGAAACAAATCAAAGAATATATCTCAAAGTATAATCAGAGTGTGGAATAAAATGATACCCAATCAAAGAACAACTATAGAGTATAGCGAAAAATAACTCTATAGGTCAAATGTGGAAGAGTAGATCAAAACTCTAAAGAAATTCTAAAGTTATTACAATCGAAATAAGCTAAAAAGAAGAATAAGGCTAAGTCTATTTCATAAGTCTTTTTGAACTCAAATAAGGTACGTCTAAACTTGAAGACTTCCATATACAGTTGCCGGCGCACTAGCTCCAAAGTATGACTAATCCTAGTATGCTCCACCGTCACATTGGAAATCTTCACCGTTATAGTCATAACTCGTAACAACCAATATCTTGCACATAATACGAGTCACTCGTTGTGGCTTCATAGTCTTAGTTCTCGAAGTCATCGGTACCTGCAAGGCTACAACAAAATCTAAAAAAATATCCCCTGAAGGGTGAGTTCAACAGAACTCAACAAGTAGTTCAATCACAATAAACAACTACAAGCAGTTCAAAATGATTTGAAACAATGAATGCAATTATGCTTCTACCTTTATATATGCTGGTCTCTAGTGGTAGACACACATTAAGATAAAACACCATACTCCTCTGGGTAGGTCTCATTCACTCTTCCCTCATGGCTCTGAAGCATGTCTTTTGGGTTCTCCACGGTAATTGGGTCCTGTATCCATCTCGGACATTTCATGATTGGGGTTTAGGTCAACACTATCGTTCACCACCATTGGTATGGTTACTGATGCATGTCAGAGTTATACCTAGCCCAATGCAAGTCATCTACTAAGTCACATTTACTCGAAGTCGGATACCTCCCTTCCATGCACGAGACAGTCTGTTCCAGTATGATAGCCTCCTTTCTGTGCCTAGGCAGTCCGTTCTGGTATCTCCCTCCCTAGAGTCACCATCTCCTTCTCAACTACATAGACTCTTAACCCTATTGGTCATTTATTGGTAGGGTTGCATATGGATAGACTTGGGCTCACGGGCGCTCAAGACCGGTAACCAATCCGTGAGAGGACGTGAGAGCTTCCCGTTTACTATATGTGGATGACCAATAGGGTTGATGAGTCCAAAATCCGGGATTTCGCTGACTCTAGTGTGAAGGATACCGGAAAGGATCGCCGGGGGCGAGGAATGGACGTATCTGATTCTGACTTGACCGACTGAGTAGATGACTTGCATTGGGCTAGGCTTTACTATGACATGCGCCAGTACTTGACCAAATGGTGATGTGAGAGAGTGGTGACCGATCCCCTTACCACGGCTTTTTGATGACTTTACCGATCTTCCCCGGACATTCCCAAGATATGGAAATGGGAGAGTGACTGACGACCCAGAGAAGTACGGTGCTATGATTTAAAGCATGTCTACCCTAGAGACTAGCATTCATAGAGTTAGGCTCATATCTGCATCATATGTTCCATATCGCATTGCATTATTATATGTTCTGAATGTGTATGATTTCTAATTATGGAATAACTTCCTTGCTGAGTTCTTCGAACTCATTCCTTTTTGTGCAAATGTTTTAGATTACATTCCAGGTACCGAAGATTACAATGGCACCTCCTATGAGGCGGACTATGATTCCACATACTACCCTCCGGGTAGTGGCGTCGGTGAGGATCCGTATATTGGAGCCGAGGAGGATTACTATCCGCACCAGGGTTAGCCCCATAGTTGTGCGGGAGCAGCAGCGTTGGGTTTACTTCATCCGTACTGTTGAGGAGACTACCATTAGTATAGAAGAGACCCTAACATAGTGCCCCATTCCCCTAGTGTATTTGTGGAACCTTGGATCTTGTAATTAACTTGTTTTTGGATTATTCTGGTGACACTTGGATATGTAACTAACTTGATTTACTTCTTTTCCACTGCTCTGAGAGGGTGGCTACCACACCTTCTCACCCTTTATGATTTTAATCACACTCTATTATTATCTATATTCCGCACTCTGATTTAGTTAATCTTATCTTATTCATGATACTTAGTATTAACTGTTTTTACCCTTGATTATTACTGTTCATGATTGTGTTACCGTGTATGTTGGAGGCATGGACCTCAGATCATTGATCCTTGGACTGTGGATCACATCCCGGGTATTCCAAATGGGGTACCGACTGGGTGGATGTGACAGATTGGTATCAGAGCCCAAGATCAAGTGGAACCCCGACCACAGAAACGGTGACGGAACATTCCGAGTCACAGATCCGGAAAGTGACTCAAGTACTCCTAGAAGTGAATAATAGATAACCTGGACTAGAAACCAAAATATTGAAACATAATTTGACTCATGAATAAGACAATAATATAGACAAAATAACTGAACTTCATTGATTTCATAGGGAAATTTTTACAAGTCTGAAAAAGAGAAATACATCCATGATGACATAAAAGAAAATTCCTAGTACTGTCTATGTAGGTGAATGACTCCTGCGATCTGTCTGATCCCTCCTAGATCTGAACTCCTCCTCCAGTCGTGCAAACCTCTCACTGAGGGTGCACATGTGTAACTCCATCCTCTCCTGCCGAGCCTCGATCCTCTCAAGAATAGAGTAAATCGATGACTGATGAGAAGCCACATCTGGAGCCTCAGAAATCGTGCGTGATGGGCCTCCGACCTCAGTAAAACGTGGAGCGGGAACCTTCTCATGTCTCAGAGCCTCCTCATGACCCTGATCATCATCCTCACTATGCTCATCATCGTCACCACCATCATCATCATCAGTACTATCATCCTCCAAGTTGTCATCTCCTGATGCATCATCGATATCATCCTCATCCTCTGATCTGACTGCATCATGGAGTCCCATCTTCCTGATCAACCATGTACCAATGGGCTCACCTAAATCTCGACCCTGAATCATAGGTGTATGCTCTGAGTCCACACCAAAGTACTCAAAGATACGAGTCAAGAGTTGGCCGAAAGCCAAGTTCCTATCCCCAGAAAACTCGATCCGATCAATCATGACATTTTGCATGATGTATGCTAAATCGATTTGTACTCCAATATACATACTATAAATGACCAGTGCCTCCATCGCCGACACTTTGCTATGATGCCCTGCCTTCGGAAGGATGTTTCGCCCAATGATGCAAGAGATAACTCTAGCTGAAGGATGCATCGCGGTACCACACCGGGGCATATAGCAGTCAATGTCATCCCATAGAGTCATGCATACCTCGTATACCTCATAGGGAAGAAGCACCTCTGTGAGATCTGTGCCAGCGGGAATCCACCAACGGGAATCTCGTACGATCGGTATATCTAAGATGCGAGCCAGTGTCCTCGTAGTGAAACTGATCTCTCTACCTCCGACCATGGAATCCATGACAATCCTAGAACCATCCCTCGGATCATCCTCTATACGGTAAGTCAGATTACTATAGAAGTATCTGATAAGATCTGGGTAGACTGGCTGTACCGTAGTGAATAAGTGAAGCCAATCCATAGCCTCTAATCTCTCTCGGATGTGAAATACCTCTAAATCATCCACATCCACCAATCGTCCGTGCTCGATCGGTATATCATGGAAATAATGTTCGTGTAGAAACTCCGCCATAGGAGTAGTTGTCACGTCCTCCCAGCCGGTACCCTATCTGGCATACCCGAGAGTGTGATCCACAGCCCGAAGATCAGGTATCGAGTGATCAACCTCCCACATAAACAATAACATAATCATGAACAATCATAATAAAAGTGCGGAAGATAAACCATAGATCCAATAAAGAAAGAATGAATCATAAATGAATCAGAATAATAGATATAGTCAGAGTGTCAAACAGATAAGTAAAGTGAGGCAAAAATCCCACTCTACAACCAGCGGAAAAGTAGCTCTAAAAGAATAAACTAGACAAAATCTAACCCCAGTAGCAAGTACATTGGGTAACTAAATTGTTCTCCACTTTATAGACAACATCCTTATAAGTGTAAATCTCATAAATGGCACAAGGACGCTTCCACTCAATGGTCGGACTAAGCATCATACGGAGCATAACCACTCGCGGGATCTTCAGTGTAATTGTGGTAACCGCAATCACCTTCCTGGAGATATGTCTCCTCGCCTTGCGCTTCTTCATAGGGACCGTCATAGTACTCAGTACCTGCAGGATAGTCTAACAAACATTGTACAATAAAGGAATGAGTTTCAAAGAAACTCGGTAAGGCGATAAAAATCCATAATAACATAAATGGCAGGATTCCAGAACAAACATAAATGCAATATGATATGAGACAAACAATGAATGAATGAATCTAACTCTATGTATGCTGGTCTCTATTGGCAGACATGCTTTAAGTCATAGCACCGTACTTCTTTAGGAAAGTCCACTCATATCCTCAACCATTTAAGATATCTTGGATTCTCTCACGGATCATTTCACCGGTCTTGAGCAGTCGATTGGTAATGGGTCCTTCATCCCTCAGGACAAACCATGGCAGGGGGTTAAGTCAACACACTCTCTCACAACCATTTGGTATAAATCTTGGCGCATGTCGGGGTAAAACCTAGCCAAGTGCAAGTCTTCTACTTAGTTACATCAAGTCGGATCCAGATACGTCCATTCCTCGTCCACGACGATCCTTTCCGGTATCCTTCACACTAGAGTCCTCATAGTCCATGACTACGGACTCATCAACCCTATTGATCATCCACATATGGTAAACGGGAAGCTCTCACGTCCTCTCACGGGTTGGTTACCTGTCTTAAGCGCCCGTGAGCCCAAGTCTAACCATATGCAACCCTACCAATAAATGGCCCCCACAATGTGATTCCTGTCCTCTCACGGGTTGGTTACCGGTCTTGAGCGCCCATGAATCCCCATTGCTACCACGGGTCGTTCGGTCTCAATACCCCTCCGATTAGGGTCCGACATAACAGGACATCCTAGCCAAACACTACTAGACAATCCTAGATATGTCATCCAACAGTTTAGGAAGGTGTCCAGAGGGCATCTCCGGAAACATCCCATAATATTCCCGTAGTAGTCCAAGGACAGAAATGTCAAAAGGACACCTCTCCTTTCCAAACCATACTTAAGCATACACATGCATCAATTCATATCATCACATATATGGTAACTTCATATATGGAAAGAAATCAATAATTACAATCACTTGTATATAATTGGTAAGTAAATCATACATGAATCAATTTAATATGAATAAGTAATGCTACTGTAATCAAAGTTATGCAACAGTAGTATATCATTGTAAGAATCTAATTTAGGAAACATGTCAATGATATTCAAATATAGAAACTAGATTCATGCTATCTATGTAATTAAGGAAATAACCATCCTTACCTTTTATAACTCGCAAAGGAATCCTAAGAAATCAAGTAAGATCTTGGAAAACTTGAGAAGGAGGTCCTAAACAAGTATATACAACATATTAGGAAAGATCCCTAACAGAAAAGATACCAAAACATCCAACACGGACCAATTCTGGAGTTGCTTTGTACTCATTGGTCGAGTGGATTGGTCGATGAGTCCAGTCGACCAATCGATCGACCAATGCGAGACGATAGCCTAAAAAAAACAGAGTTTTAAGATATGAAATCCGAATTTGGTGGTTCAAAAGGGTACTAATCAAGGGGTAAACTACATCAGTAGTATTCTAACATATAGGGGACTTCAAAACACCAATCAATTCAAGACTTCAAGATCCAAATTAGGAAACAAAAAGTTACCATAATTAGATCAACCATGGATCTTGATGAATTCGAAATAGAAATCAAAGACAAGAACAATAGGAGGATGGATCATTGCTTCAGGTAAAGGTATCATGAAAACATACTTAGATCTTCAAGGAACAAGACTTAGAAGCATAAATCTAAATAAGGAAATAAAACCTACCATATATGTAACTACCATGCTTCATGAAGAACACATAGTATGGTAGAAGAGAGCAACTAGAAATTGATAGATTATGGATCATGGAAAGAAAACACAATAATTAACTACTAACATGATCAATATAGAAGATCCAAAGAGATCAGAATTCAAATCAGAAGTTTAACAAGATTAGATCATGGTTTGATCATGATTCCTTCAAAAGCTTGCAATGATCATGGTTAAGATCATTGTTCTAGCCTCAAATCCTTAGGATGATCATGAGAACATGTTCAGAGATGTTTGCAACAGAGAATACAGCATCTCTTCTACTGTCTCAACTCAAAAAGGAAAGAAAAACAAAGATGGAGGAGAAGAAGAGAGAGTAGACATACCTTTTGATGCAAAATGAAGAGTTTCGACGAAGATCCGTCAAGAAAACACCAAGGATGCAAGGGAGATGACTTGCAGAGGTCTTTGGTTCGTTCCAAAGAGTTTGGAGGCAGCAAATACGAAGTGGACTCGAGATTGGACTTAAATAGAGCAAGAAAAACCTAATTGCCAAAGATAGCACTCATTGGTCGAGTGGATTGGTCGACTGGCCCAGTCGACCAATCAGTCGACCAATTCTGACAGCAAGTCCAAAACAGGGAATTGAAGGCCCAGATCAAATCCAATCCTAAAGGGGTTTTGCACACAAGTCAAGTGACTTACCTAATAGGTAGAAATGCCTTCAAACCAAGATAGAGAGCACTCCAAGTCCATCAACTAATCCGATCTTCATCAAGATTCAGTTTCCATAAATAGAACTTCATCATCAACTTTCATGGATCCAAAGCCAGACACCAAGTCCTCCACTGGGATGGCCCAAAGCTGACTTCTTACTTTACTCCGGGTCATCGGACCTACAAATAACAAGGTTTCCGGGTCAAGGTTAGGGCTGGGTTTTACAGTAGTGAAATGCTCCTCGTCTATGACCTCAGCCCGGGGAACAAGTCCTCTACCCCTGTCCACTCGTCTCCCTCCTCTAGGCATGGTGAATCTGTTGAAACAAAGAAAGGAATTCATTTGGATTAGTCCCAGTGTGTGATTGTTAGATGAAGGGCATTTTCGTAAATTTTTAGAAAATTTTCGTTTTTGGTGAAATTTTGATTTGATCATTCTAACATATGCATAAGACCTATACAAGCATGCTAGAATACTTTATTTGGTGAAAATCCATCTTTTTGGCATATTCAAAGTGAAAATTCAGCAAGTAAGAGAGAAAAATCCCTCTTTTGGCTTGCATTTGTGATTTTTGTAAAATTGGAATTTGACCAAATGGAGAGTGGGAACACTTTCCCCATAGTAGATCAGTGTTGTAGAAACTTGTTTCATGTCAAAATTCCTTTTGGGTTGAAAATGAGACAAGTTTTTGTAAAGTGGGTTTGTTGTGAAATGAATAGTGTTTTGGTAACCAAAATAGATGCAATCTTGTGTTGGGAACTTAATCTTACTTGAAAAATTATGAAAACACGTTTCTAATCATTTATATGCATGATTCTAACCATTAGGTACAAGTATTATTCAGTTTTATTGAAGAACACAACAATGGTGGATGAAGTTTACAAGAAAAGAGAAAAAGAAAGAGAACTTACTTGTGTAGATAATCAAGTGAGATTATCAAGAATGATTGAGGCCTTGAATCAAGTCCTAGCACTTTTGAAAACCCTAGAAAATCGCTTTCTCCAGAGCTAAACTCGAAATGGTTGAGTGAGAAATGAAAATGAAATGAGAAGTGGGCCCTTTAAATTTGATTTTCGCGCATAATTTATTTTGGTCGATCCTTTTGGTCGATACCATCAACCAAGAAGCATCGACCAAAATTCATCATTTTTTTGCATTGGGTTATTTTGGGAATTTTTGATTCTTTGACTCCTTTCCTTTGGATTTTGATCAATGCTTATTTATTTGACTGTTATATTGATAATTCTAACCATGATTTGGTTATCCTATTCGTTGGCTAAGTTGTCTTTGTCAAATTTGAAATTTTGGTATCCTTACCTTTGATCCTTGCAGAATGGTCTTACTTAGAAATCGTTTCGTCGGATTCGGAAGCAACGGAAACGAAGAAACCCCTGCTGGGGGCTCTGATCAGCAAACACAGGACGATAGCCACACCACGAATGGCATTCCTGGTGCCCCCGATATCGGAAGCTTTAGAGATATCGCCAGCGTCATGACCAACATGATGCAACAGCAGGCTGCCCAATTTAATCAAATGATGACTGGTTTTGCTATCCTTCGCAATGAGAACCGTGCCGGAGTTGGAACTTCTGGAGTTGCAGCCCCTCTTATGGAAAGATTCACCGGGACACCCCACACCTTTTTTATGGAAAGTTTCCTAAAGTTAAAAGTACCTTCTTTTACTGGTGTGACCAAGGACACCCTCTTTCCGAACAAGTGGCTTCGTGAGTTGGAGAAGGCCTTCAAACATTTGCAATGTTCTGATGCTCAGAAAGTGTTGTTTGCCGAGCAGAAGCTTCAGCAAGAAGCTGATGCATGGTGGGCTTCCACTAGGCCTATCCTTGAGACCTTGAATGGTGGCGTTGTTACCTGGGAGAAGTTTAAGGAAGCTTTTTGCAAGAACTACTTTCCGGAAGCTGTAAAGGACGCAAAGGAGGCCGAGTTCATGGCCTTAGTACAAGGTACTTTGTCTGTGCTTGAGTATCAGGAGAAATTTGAAGAACTTTTCTTTTTCGCCCCCGAGTCTATTAAGTCTGAAGAAGCCAAGGCGAAAAAGTTTTTCAAGGGTTTGCGACCTTCTATTAAGGCATACCTCACTGTCTTGCCTCTTGAAGGATATGCTCAGGTGGTTCAAAACTCGAAGAAGCTTGAAGAAAATGAAAAGGAAAATGCTCGAGTTCAGAAACCCTGGCAACCTAGACCTTCTGGATTTGTGGACTGCACTGATCGGCGTTTTGCTAGACCTGCTCCTTATCCTGCACCCGCCTTTCAGCCGAGAAATTTTGGTCAGAATCCTAATTCCCTTCCTGTGAGCTATTATGGTCAGTCCAGTGGAGCCAGACCTCAGGGAGCTACTTATCCTCCTAGGCCTGGGATGGTGAATCCTAGACCAGCTTATCAGAGACCTTCCCCTACTGCAGCTCTTATTGGACCGAAAGATACTACTTGCTTCCTCTACAAGCAAGCATGCCATTATGCTCGTTCCTGCCCCAAGAAGTCTGTGCAACCTCAAGCTCCTGTAGTGAAGAGTACTCCTGCTGCTACTTCTGCCCCTCCCTCTTGTAGAGTGTTTAGCATATCTGGTACCGAGCAAGACCCCTGCCACAATGTTGTAATAGGTACTCTGTTAGTAGCTTCTCTTCCCGCGTTTGTATTATTTGATACGGGTGCATCACATTCATTCATATCATCTACTTTTGCCTTGAGAACTAACTTGACACCTCGATGTTTATCTAGTCATTTATCTATTTGTACCCTATTTGGTCTGTTTGTTAAACTAGATAAAGTGTTAGAAGATTGTTCTGTTTTGATTTGTGGAAGGAATCTAAAGGCAAACCTTGTACTGTTTGACATGAGAGATTTTGATGTAATCTTGGGAATCGACTGGTTGACCTTCTACAATGCCGTGATCTTATGCTCCTCAAAGAAGATTCAGTTCCGTGTAGAAGAGAATTCAGTTTTTGAATTTCAAGGAGAGAAGGGAAGATTTAGCAAGAAGACCTTGTCCACTCTAATGCAAGTCCATGCCTTTTTGGGAGATGCTTCGTCTGGAAGCAAGGTCAGAGAGAAGAAGAGACTTGAAGAAGTCAGAGTTGTTAGTGAATTCCCCGATGTTTTTCCGGATGACTTGTCAGGTTTGCCTCCTGATAGGGAAGTTGAGTTTTCTATAGACTTAATTCCTGGAGCGGCTCCTGTATCCAAGGCCCCTTACAGAATGGCACCTACCGAACTTGAAGAGTTGCAAACTCAATTAAATGAACTCTTAGAGAGAGGTTTCGTGCAGCCAAGTGTGTCGCCTTGGGGAGCTCCGGTCTTGTTTGTAAAGAAGAAAGATGGTAGTATGCGTCTGTGCATTGACTACCGGGAATTGAACAAGCTGACAATCAAGAATAGATACCCTTTGCCTCGGATTGATGACCTTTTTGATTAGTTGAAGGGTGCTGCTATCTTTTCAAAGATTGATTTGAGATCGGGATATCACCAGCTGAAGGTGAAGTCAAGTGACATCCTTAAGACAGCGTTCAGAACAAGGTACGGACATTATGAATTTAAAGTGATGCCTTTCGGCTTAACTAATGCCCCTGCCATGTTCATGGACCTCATGAACCGAGTATTTCACGATGTACTCGATAAATTTGTAATCGTTTTCATTGATAACATCTTGATTTACTCAAAGAATGAGGAAGAGCATGCGGAGCACCTGAACTGCACGTTGCAAAGGTTGAGAGAAAAGAAACTCTATGCTAAATTTAGCAAGTGTGACTTCTGGCTCTCAAGTGTAGTATTTATTGGCCATGTTGTTTCAGCCGAGGGTATTCGTGTTGACCCGGAGAAAGACCAAACTGTTGCGATTGGGAAAGACCGAAGACCGTGATCGAGATAAGAAGTTTTCTTGGATTAGCAGGATACTACCGGAGATTCATTGAAAACTTTTCTAGGTTGGCTGCCCTTATGACTAAGCTAACTAGAAAAGAAGAGAAGTTTGTCTGGACCGATTCTTGTGAGAAGAACTTTGAAGAGCTGAAAGTTAGATTGACAAGCGCCTCGGTTCTGACTATACCTGATAGTTCCGGTGGATTGACGGTCTACACTGATGCTTCTAAAATCAGTTTGGGCTGCGTGTTGATGCAACACGGAAAGGTAGTGGCTTATGCCTCTTGACAACTAAAGGATTATGAGCGGAACTACCCCACTCATGACTTAGAGCTTGCAGCTGTTGTATTTGCTTTGAAAATTTGGAGACACTATCTATACGGTGAGAAGATCGCCATCTTTACGGATCATAAAAGTTTGAAATACTTCTTCACCCAGAAGGAGCTGAATATGAGACAGAGAAGATGGTTGGAGTTGGTCTCTGACTATGATTGTGACATCCAGTACCACCCGGGTAAAGCAAATGTAGTGGCGGATGCTCTTAGTAGAAAGAGTCAAAGAAAAGAGTGTGGAAAACATGATACCAAATAAAAAGGCAACTGTAGAGTATAGCGGAAATATACTCTACAGACATATGCGGAAGGTAGATCGAATTCTAAAGCAAAGCTCTAAGCTAATACAAATAAAGTAAAAGATAAGTCTAGAAGAAACAAGAGAAATCTAATCCACGTCTTCAGTCGGCTCTTCTTCACCTTGCGCTTCCTCATACGTACCGTCATAGTATTCCAAACCTGTAGAGAAGTCTAACAAAAGATATGGTACAAAAGGAGTGAGTTTCGAAAAAAACTCAGTAAGGCAGTTAAATCCATAATAACATAAATAGCAGGATTTCAAAGCAAAACATGAATGCAATATGGTATGAGACAAACAATGAATGTATGAATCTAACTTTGGGTATGCTGGAATCTATTGGCAGACATGCTTTAAGTCATAGCACCATACTTCTTTGGGTAAGTCTCATTACACAACGCCGTTTGTTAGTGGGTAGGAACACCTTCCGGACAACCTTGGCTGGGGTTAAGTCACCGCACTTTCACATCACCATTTGGTATAAGTTATTGGCACATGTCAAGGTTAAGCCTAGCAAATGCAAGTCTTCTACTTAGTCATATCAACTCAGTTCCAGATACGTCCATTCCTCACCCCTGGCGATCCTTTCCGGTATCCTTCACACTAGAATCCTCATAGTCCCTGACTACAGACTCATCAACCCTATAGGTCATCCACATATGGTAAACGGGAACCTCTCACATCCTCTCATGGGTTGGTTACCGATCTTGAGCGCCCGTGAGCCCAAGTCTATCCATATGCAACCCTACCAATCAATGGCCCCCACAATGTGATTCCTGTCCTCTCACGGGTTGGTTACCGGTCTTGAGAGCCCATGAATCCCCATTGCTACCATGGGTCGTTCGGTCTCAATACCCTTTTGAATCGGGTCTGATATAACGGGGTATTCCTAACCAAACACTACTAGATAGCCCTAAGTATGAAAACCAACAATTCAAGAAGGTGTCGATGGGCATCTTCGGAGAACATCCCATACTATTCCCTCCAATGTCCAAGGACAAAAGTGTCAAAAGGACACCTCTCCTTCCCGAACCATACTTAATCAGTCACAACCACAAATCAATCATATCATATACATTTATAGTAGATAGAAAATATACCATAATAAGATCCATCTCATATACAATTGACAAATAAAGACATTCACAAACTAAAGAATACAAGTAAATAAAGCTACTAGAATTAAAGTAAGTGCAACAGTAGTATATCCATTAAAGAATCTATTTATGGTTACAAATTTGAAAGATTCTAATATAGAAACTAAAATCATACAATCTATGCTATTATAGAAGTAACTATCCTTACCTTATATAACTTGAAGAGAATCTCCAAGGATCAAGGAGAATCTTCCCAAACTTGGCAAGAAGGTCCTAAACAAGTATATATATCATAATAGGAAAGAAACCTAGAAGGTAAGAGATCAAATCATCCAGAACAGACCAAATGATTTTCTCGATACTTGATCTTCGGGGCTATGGATCACACACTCGGGTATGCCAAATAGGGTATCGGCTGGGTGGATGTGACAGTTTGACCTAGAACCAGTGGAGGTTGATAATGAAGACTCCATTATAGAAACCTTGAATGATTTTGAGAGAAGATGTTGCTTGAGTGAAGATGAACTTGTGAAATGGACCTTGAGTACAGTGTTGACACCTTCAGAAGGTCCTACACAATCAGGTAATACCCTTTTTTAAGTTGGATGAGGATCCAAGTGGTGTATATGGCTTCCAGAGACCAAAATTCAACAATTTACCTAAGGGCACTGCCTTGGTCACCCTAGGCTACCAAGCCAAGCGACCAAAGCTGGCCAGGGGCAAAATTGTTTATTTTGGGAAAAAAAAAAAAAAAAAAAAGAAGGTTTTTGGAGCCCTATATGTCACGCCCTCCCAGCCGGTACCCTATCTGGCATACCCGAGAGTGTGATCCACAGCCCGAAGATCAGGTATCGAGTGATCAACCTCCCACATAAACAATAACATAATCATGAACAATCATAACAAGTGTGCGGAAGATAAATCATAGATCCAATAATGAAAGAATGAATCATAAACGAATCAGAATAATAGAAATAATCAGAGTATCAAACAGATAAGTAAAGTGAAGCAAAAATCCCACTTTACATCCAGCGGATAAGTAGCTCTAAAGAATAAACTAGACAAAATCTAATCCCAGTAGCAAGTACATTGGGTAACTAAATTATTCTCCACTTTATAGACGACATCCTTGTATGTATAGATCTCATAAATAGCACAAGGACGCTTCCACTCAATGGTCGGACTAAGCATCGTACGGAGCATAACCACTCGCGGGATCTTCGGAGTAATTGTGGTAACCGCAATCACCTTCCCGGAGATATGTCTCTTCGCCTTGCGCTTCTTCATAGGGACCGTCATAATACTCGGTACTGCAGGATAGTCTAACAACATTGTACAATAAAGGAATGAGTTTCAAAGAAACCCCAGTAAGGCGATTAAAATCCATAATAACATAAATGGCGAGGATTCCGGAACAAACATAAATGCAATATGATATGAGACAAACAATGAATGAATGAATCTAACTCTATGGATGCTTTGGTCTCTATTGGCGGACATGCTTTAAGTCATAGCACCGTACTTCTTTAGGAAAGTCCACTCACATCCTCAACCATTTAAGATATCTTGGATTCTCTCACGGATCATTTCACCGGTCTTGAGCAGCCGATTGGTAATGGGTCCTTCATCCCTCGGGACAAACCTTGGCGGGGGTTAAGTCAACACACTCTCTCACAACCATTTGGTATAAGTCTTGGCGCATGTCGGGGTAAAACCTAGCCAAATGCAAGTCTTCTACTTGGTTACATCAAGTCGGATCCGGATACTTCCATTCCTCGTCCACGACGATCCTTTCCGGTATCCTTCACACTAGAGTCGGCGTATCCTATGGCACCGACCAACTCGGACTACGGACTCATCAACCCTATTGATCATCCACATATGGTAAACGGGAAGCTCTCACGTCCTCTCACGGGTTGGTTACCGGTCTTAAGCGCCCGTGAGCCCAAGTCTAACCATATGCAACCCTACCAATAAATGGCCCCCACAATGTGATTCCTGTCCTCTCACCGGGTTGGTTACCGGTCTTGAGCGCCCATGAATCCCCATTGCTACCACGGGTCGATGGTCTCAATACCCCTCCGATTAGGGTCGACATAACAGGACATCCTAGCCAAACACTACTAGACAATCCTAGATATGTCATCCAACAGTTTAGGAAGGTGTCCAGAGGGCATCTCCGGAAACATCCCATAATATTCCCGTAGTAGTCCAAGGACGAAGTGTCGAAAGGACACCTCTCCTTTCCAAACCATACGTAAGCATACACATGCATCAATTCATATCATCACATATATGGTAACTACATATATGGAAAGAAATCGAGTATTACAATCACTTGTATAACATTGGTAAGTAAATCATACATGAATCAATTCAATATGAATAAGTAATGCTACTGTAATCAAAGTTATGCAACAGTAGTATATCATTGTAAGAATCTAATTTAGGAAACATATTCATGATATTCAAATATAGAAACTAGATTCATGCTATCTATGTAATTAAGGAAATAACCATCCTTACCTTTTATAACTCGCAAAAGGATCCTAAGAAATCAAGTAAGATCTTGGCAAACTTGAGAAGAAGGTCCTAAACAAGTATATACAACATATTAGGAAAGATCCCTAACAGAAAATATATCAAAACATCCAAAGCAGACCAATGCTGGAGTTCTTGTACTCATTGGTCGAGTGGATTGGTCGAGTGGTCAGTCGACCAATCAGTCGACCAATGCAGACGATAGCCTATAAAATTAGAGTTTTAAGATATGAAATCCGAATTTGGTGGTTCAAAAGGGTACTAATCAAGGGGTAGACTACATCAGTAGTATTCTAGCATATAGGGGACCTCAAAACACTAATCAAATCAAGGTATCAAGATCCAAATTAGGAAACAAAAAGTTACCATAATTAACTCAAACATGGATCTTGATGAATTTGAAATAGGAAACAAGGACAAGAACTATAGGAGGATGGATCATTGCTTTCGGTAATGAAAACATGAAAACATGCATAGGTCTTCATGGAATAAGGCTTAGAAGCATAAATCTAAATAAGGAAATAAAACCTACCATATATGTAACTATCATGCATCATGAAGAACACATAGTAAGGTAGAAGAGAACAACTAGAATTCTATGGATTATGGATCATGGAAAGAAAACACAACCATTAACCACTAACATGATCAATGAAAGAAGATCCAAAGAGATCAGAATTCAGATTAGAAGATTAACAGAGATTAAATCATGGTTTGATCATGAATCCTTCAAAAGCTTGCAATGATCATGGTTAAGATCATTGTTCTAGCCTTAAATCCTTAGGATGATCATGAGAACATGTTCGAGAGATGTTTGCAACAGAGGATGCAGCATCTCTTCTACTGTCTCAACTCAAAAAGGAAAGAAAAACAAAGATGGAGGAGAAGAAGAGAGAGTAGACATACCTTTTGATGCAAAAAGAAGAGTTCCGACGAAGATCCGTCAAGAAAACACCAAGGATGCAAGAGAGATGACTTGCAGAGGTCTTTGGTTCGTTCCAGAGGGTTTGGAGGCAGCAAATACGAAGTGGACTCAAGGTTGGACTTAAATAGAGCAAGAATCAACCTAATTGCCAAAGACAGACACTCATTGGTCGAGTGGATTGGTCGTCGGCCCGGTCGACCAATCGGTCGACCAATGCTCGGCAAACAAGGCCAAAACGAGGGAATTGAAGGTCCGAGATCAAATCCAAACCTAAAGGGGTTTTGCACACAAGTCAAGTGACTTACCTAATAGGTAGAAATGCCTTCAAACCAAGATAGAGAGCACTCCAAGTCCATCAACTAATTAGATCTTCATCGGGATTCAGTTTCCATAAATAGAACCTCATCATCAACTTTCATGGATTCAAAGCCGGGACACCAAGTCCTCTCTTGGGATGGCCCAAAGCTGACTTCTTACTTTACTTCGGGTCATCGGACCTACAAACAACAAGGTTTCCGGGTCAAGGTTAGGGCTGGGTTTCACATTCTCCCCCCCTTAAAGAAATTTCGTCCTCGAAATTGAAAGCGTACTGTGCTTCCAAAGAGGTAAGGAAACTTCTCCTTCATGTCTTCTTCCTTCTCCCAAGAAGCTTCTTCAGGGGTATGGTTCTTCCACCGAATCTTCACCAAAGGAATGGCGCGATTCCGCAGTTGCTTGTCCTTCCTATCCAGGATTTCGGCCGGTTCTTCATCATAGGTCAAATCGGCACTAAGTCCTTCGGGTGCTTGCTGCAAAATGTGTTCCGGATTCTCTATGTATTTTCGGAGCATCGAAATATGAAACACATTGTGCACACCAACAAGAGACGGAGGTAATGCTAATCGATACGCAACGGGTCCAACCTTTTCCAAAATCTCGAAAGGTCCAATGTAACGAGGGCTAAGCTTTCCCTTAACATTGAATCTCATCACACCCTTCATTGGTGAGACCTTTGAAAGACTTTCTCTCCAACTTGAAATTCCAAATCGGTCCTTCTCTTATCGGCATAAGATTTTGTCTTGGTAGGCGGACTTAATCCTTTCTCTTATCATATCAACCATAGCACTTGTAGCTTCAATCATCTCGGGACCTAAGACTTTTCTTTCACTGTCTCGAGTCCAGTACAAAGGTGTCCTACAAGTACTACCATACAAAGCCTTGAATGGAGCCATGCCTATTGTTGCTTGATAACTGTTGTTATAGGCAAACTCAACCAAAGCTAGGTGTTCATCCCAATTACCACCCATATCCACCACACAAGATCTGAGCATGTCTTCCAATGTCCGAATTGTCCGCTCGGATTGTCCATCGGATTGTGGATGATGAGCTGTACTCAAGTTCAATTGGGTTCCCAAGGCCTTCTGCAAACTATTCCAAAACCTTGAGGTGAACCTAGGATCACGATCCGAAACAATACTCAATGGCACACCATGCAGACGAACCACATTATCCACATAAAGCCTGGCTAGCTTAACCAGAGTATGAGTGATCTTCATAGGAATGAAATGGGCTGATTTGGTCAACCTATCAACAATCACCCACACAGTGTCATTGCCTTTACTTGTCCGAGGCAAGCTAGTCACAAAGTCCATGGAGATATCTTCCCATTTCCAACTAGGAATAGGAAGGGGTTGAAGTAATCCAGATGGAGGTTGTCGAACGGCTTTCACACGTTGGCAAGTCTCACACTTGGCAACAAAATCATCAACATCCGCCTTTAGACCAATCCACCAAAAATGTTCCTTCAAGTCCTTGTACATCTTGGTGCTTCCCGGGTGTCCGATAAAGACCGACTGGTGTGCTTCCTTCAATATTTCTTTCTTAACTTCATCGTTTGCGGGCACACACGGTTTTCCTCTAAACAACAAAGCACCATCCATGGATATACCAAAGTCGGGGTCCGACTCGGGATTCAAAGAAATCTTCTCAACTTTGGTCAAAAACTCTTGATCGAACTCTGTGGAGCAACAATCTTATCTCTAAGACCAGATCTTGCCGTCATGGCGGAAAGAATAAAATCAGAATTCTCGGGGACGATTTCCAAACCAAAACTCTCAATAGAAGACCACAATGGTAAACTCAAAGCATTCAAATCCAAAGTCTTCTTCCGGTTCTTCCTACTAAGAGCATCGGCAACAACATTTGCTTTCCCAGTGGTGATCTTGAATATCAAAATCATAATCGGAGACTAGTTCCAACCATCTCCTTTGTCTCATGTTCAACTCCTTTTGGGTAAAGAAGTATTTCAAACTCTTATGATCCGTGAAAATGGCAATCTTCTCACCGTAAAGATAATGTCTCCAAATCTTCAAAGCAAAGACAACGGCGGCAAGTTCTAGATCGTGAGTGGGGTAATTCCGCTCATAATCCTTCAATTGCCGAGAAGCATAGGCTACGACCTTGCCATGTTGCATCAGTACACAACCCAAACCAATCTTTGACACATCGGTATAAAGCTGTCATACCACCGGAACTATCGGGTATAGTCAAAACCGGGGCACTTGTCAATCTATCTTTCAACTCTTGGAAATTCTTCTCACGGGCGTCGGACCAAACAAACTTCTCTTCTTTCCTGGTCAACTTAGTCATAGGAGCAGCCAACCGAGAAAAGTTCTCAATAAACCTTCGGTAGTAACCCGCCAATCCAAGAAAACTTCTTATTTCCGTTATCGACTTCGGTCTCTCCCAATCAGCCACGGCTTGGACTTTTTCGGGATCGACACGAATACCTTCGGCTGAAACTACATGACCAAGGAAAACCACTCTCTTAAGCCGGAAATCACACTTGCTAAACTTAGCAAACAACTTCTTTTCCCGCAACCTTTGCAAAGTGAAACTTAGATGACTCGCATGCTCTTCTTCGCTCTTCGAATAGATCAAGATGTCATCAATGAAAACAATCACAAACTTATCAAGCACATCATGAAATACTCGGTTCATGAGGTCCATGAACACCGCAGGAGCATTAGTCAATCCGAAGGGCATGACTCTAAACTCGTAGTGACCATACCGCGTTCGGAAAGCTGTCTTGAAGATATCACTAGACTTCACTTTCAATTGGTGATATCCGGACCTTAAGTCAATCTTCGAGAACACAACTGCACCCTTCAACCGATCGAAGAGATCATCGATTACGGGCAGCGGATATCTATTCTTGATAGTCAACTTATTCAACTCACGGTAGTCGATGCACAAGCGCATACTACCGTCTTTCTTTTTGACGAACAAGACCGGAGCTCCCCAAGGTGACACACTAGGCTGTACGAAACCTCTATCAATGAGCTCATTCAACTGATTTTGCAACTCTTTCAACTCAGTAGGAGCCATCCTATACGGAGCTTTAGATACCGGAGCGGCACCAGGGACGAGATCAATAGAAAATTCGACATCCCTGTCCGGAGGCACTCCGATAGATCATCGGGGAAGACATCAACAAAGTCGCAGACAACTCGACTTCATCGACTCTTTTCTCCACTATACTCTTGCCTTCGGATGAAGCATCATCCACTAGGGCATAGACTTGCATCGGTGCAGACAGCACCTTCTTACAAACCCTTCTCTTTTCACCCCGAAATTCAAAGACCGGACTTCCACAAATATGGAACTGAATCTTCTTTGAGGAACAAAGGAACACGGCTTTGTGGGCTGTCAACCAATCGATTCCCAAAATAACATCGAAGTCCTTCATGTCAAGAATCACAAAATTGGCTTCCAAGTTCTTCTCACCAACCAACACGGGACATTTAGATAACCCCTTATCTAGTTTCACAACGGACCAGTAGGTGTACTAATCAATAAACAACTAGACAACTTCCCGGGGATTAGGTTAGTCTTCTTGATGAATGCGAGATGACATGAACGAATGAGATGCACCCGTATCAAATAAGACAAATGCAGAAATAGAAGCGACTAACAATGTACACTGTAATCACATCATGGCTTGGATCCTGCTCGAGTCTTGGAAATACTGAAAACTCTACCGAGAGGGAGGAGCAGGAGCACTCTTCACCACTGGGGCAGGCTGCTTTGGGCGGGGCCGCTTCGGACAGAGCACGAGCAAAATGACCAGCTTGCTTGCAGTAGAAGCAAACAGGATTGCTTTGGATCCAACGGGGGTGGCTGCAACAGAGGGCTTCGAACAAAAGGCCTTGCACTTGCACTTGCACTTGCACTTGCATTTGCTGGTGGTCGGTTTCCGCCATCTTTGTTTAAACTGGCCGGGCTGCTGAAAACCCGTGTTCGACCTACACTCTTAGCCTGAAAGGTAGGAGTGGGGTAGGGTGTAGGTCTCACATAACGACGGTCATTGCGATCCACCAAACCAGAATTCCTTGATCGCCAAGGCTTTTGCACACGAGCACTTTCCTTCTCTGTTTCTTCCAACTTCTTCGAGTTCTGCACCACTTGAGCATAGCTCACTATAGGCTGGACTGTGAGGTAAGCTTTAATGGCGGGCGCAGTCCTTTGAAGAACTTCTTTGCTTTGGCGAGGTCTTCCTTCAAAGAATGCGGAGCAAAGAAATGAAGCTCCTCGAACTTCTGTTGGTACTCCAACACAGATAAAGTTCCTTGAGTCGGAATCATAAACTCGGCTTCCTTCGCATCTTTTACCGCCTCGGGAAAGTAGTTCATACAAAAAGCCTCTTTAAATAACTCCCGGGTTACAACTCCTGCATGCAAACCTTCCAAAACGGGACGAGTGGAAATCCACCATGCATCGGCTTCTTGTTGCAACTACGCTCGGCAAACAAAATCTTCGAGCTTCCGAGCATTGCGGATGTCGGAAAGCCTTCTCCAACTCACGAAGCCACTTGTTAGGAAACAAGGGGTCCTTGGTAACTCCGGTAAAAGTGGGTACTTGCATCTTGGGAAAACTCTCCATCAAGCGAGTATGAGGAGTTCCAGCTAAACCTCCCGCATTCGGGACTGCGGCATGAGGATTCACATTAGCACCAGCCCGGGTCTCATTATGCGAGTCATGAAACCCACCAACATCTGGTTGAACCGAGCTGCTTGCTCTGCTGCATCATATTGCCCAAAATATTGGCAATATCTCTGAAACTTCCAACATTCGGGGCACCGGGGATCTCATGAGTACCCCGATCAGCATTTGGTATCTCACCACCTCCATGAGGTACTTCACCACCTCCCCGAGGTACTTCACCACCTCCATGACCACTTTGGATTCACCACGCCCACTTCTCGAGTAACCATTCTGCAAAACCGAGAACATCAAAATACCGAATTTCGAAGATTCAACATAAACCACAAGTCCAAATGATTTGAAAACTTAAATCATGCTCAAATATATCCATATAGTCATCAAACAATATTCCATAAGGCAAAAATCACATTTTCCAAAAATTCAACAGCAAATGAGGTCACTGTGACCATTGGTCGAGTGGTTGGTCGAGTGACCCAGTCGACCAATCAGTCGACCAATGAAGACAGAATGCGAAAATTCGCATTATAAGCCTCATTTCCACATTCCAACCTCATTCTAACTTCTTCCAAAGGTGAGAGAGCTCTAGGGAAAATCTCCAAGAGTTCCCACAAGTGTTCTTGAGGTGATTTGGTGCTTCAACAACAACACCACAACACACCATCTTCACAAACAAGGTAAACCTCTTATTCTTCCTTCCATTTTCATCTTCTCATGCTTGCATTTCAATAAAACCATGCTTTACTTGTATCCAATGCTTAGAAATCATGCTTAGGAATGCTTAGAAACATATTCCCTAGGTTTTAAACACAATACCATGCATAGACAACAAGTTTTAACACATTTGGTGCTCATCTCGCAAAGTTTTATACCGAAATCGATATCTTTAGAAAAATTTCGTTTTCTCTCAAACCGCTTGAAATTTTCGCACGAGATCAAATGCTACATGCTCAAGATGACATTGTAGATAGGTCCATACAATTTGATTTAACCAATTTCAACTTTTCAAAAATCCAATTTTGACCTAAATTGCAAAATCCCCAAATTTCTTCTTGCTGAATTTTTCGCTTTAATCCAAGTTTTCGATCGATTTTCATCAAACCGACTTCATAGACATGAAATTCCAAGTATTGCGCACATGCTAGTATGTTCAAATCAAATTTCCCCCAAATTTGAAATTTTCCGAAAAATTACGAAAATACCCTTTTGGCTCAAATCTTAAAATAGCACTAATTGGAAATGTCTCTTGTCTCTTCCACGGATACACCATGCGAGAGGGGAGGATGAGGAGGAGGTAGAGGTCGAGGTCGCATCGTAGGTGCTCTTAGGGGGGAGAGGTCGGGTTCCTTTCGAGCCTAGAGAGGAGGTTAGGAGACCAGGACATGTTTGACACACCTCGGGCCGAGTTTCGTATGAGGCCTACTTCAGCTATTGTAACATCGAGATGGGGCGTCTACTTCATTTACGCCAGCTCGGAGCCTTTAGGATCCGGCAGAGGTTCGACACTTTACGGTGGACTCATCTCTTCACCGAGGATTTGCCGGTATACCGGAGCTAGTGAGGTTGTTCTTCGGCAACCTTACTTACACGGAGGAGGCTCGAGGCCGGGGACATCCACTCGGACTTGTCCTCGGGAGCGGGGGTCCTCCCGGACTCGGATTCGCTTCTCTACCGGACAACTGGCTGAGATCTTGCGGGTC
This sequence comes from Hakea prostrata, assembly GCF_041222555.1. Taxonomy (NCBI): domain Eukaryota; kingdom Viridiplantae; phylum Streptophyta; class Magnoliopsida; order Proteales; family Proteaceae; genus Hakea; species Hakea prostrata. The sequence goes on along the minus strand of NC_142601.1, from coordinate 41,330,782 downwards.
CCTTACTATCCACGGCGGTGTGTGTGGATACCTGCAGGAGCAGATCCGGACAGCCATCGATGCCGTACGAGCTTCGCGAGATATGCTCTACGCTATGGGATAGCCGTCGATGCTACACACCGTGGACTAGCGGACGGATGACGGGCTCTGCACGTATTATCGGTCGCATAGTCGGCCGAAACATCATGCCGAAAGCCGGACATCACCATCGGGTCACGGTGATGGAGGCCTTGGTCATCTACCGCATCTACATGGGCTTCGAGATCGATCTCTCCTACATCATTCAGCGGGTCATGCTTTGGACTTAGTTCTGCGGCCTAGCATGCGGAACCTTTGCTATGGGAGGCTTCGACTTTGATCTTCGGGCATTTCGGGGTGAGTTTCGAGGATACACCGATGGACACTAGATCATAGGGATACCCCATTGGGACTCGGACCATTCGACGGATGAGACTACATCGGTCAGAGAGATCTCCTGGTCCGGAGGGTGAGGATGATGATGAATCGAGAGGATGAGGATCGGGGATCGAGAGGATGGAGGAGAGGATATCGGTCCTGATAGTGATGATCAGGCCGGAGATGATACGAGATATGCGCGAGGCTGAGCCCGTGCATCACGAGTTTCCTTCATCACACTTCGAGGCGGCGGCCCTTCACATGCGGTTCCGGAGACTTCAGATCTTGGTGCACGAGATGAGATCGATGACTTCCATGCTAGAGAGGATGGAGGTCGAGACGAGAGCAGATGTACGAGAGGATGGAGTCACGACGGGATAGGATAGAGCATCGGGTGACTCGGCTAGCGAGAGGAGTTCGGAGCATACGAGAGATCGAGTAGATCACCTAGATAGATTGTACTTTAGGATTTTCCATTTATGCATTTCGGATGTAATCATTGTAAAAACTTTTGGAATTAATGAAGTTCATTTTGTTTCTCTTTAATTATTGTATGTTATGCACTTTTCTTTTCCTTGCATTAGTGTCATTTGTTCAAGTATAATTATGGTATGTTATTCAGAAATGTTCTGTTATACCTCAAAGGTCAAGTTTCTAATTCGGTGTTCTATTTTTCACTTCTAAGAGTAGAAGAGTCATTTCGGATCAATGACTCGGGAATGTTCAGTTGTTGTCTTTTGTGGTTAGGATCTCCTCGAACCTTGGGATCGATACCAATCATCACGCCCTCCCGGCCCGGTACCCTATCCGGCATACCCGAGAGTGTGATCCACAGCCCGAAGATCAGGTATCGAGTGATCAACCTCCCACATAAACAATAACATAATCATGAACAATCATAACAAGTGTGCGGAAGATAAATCATAGATCCAATAATGAAAGAATGAATCATAAACGAATCGGAATAATAGAAATAATCGAGTATCAAACAGATAAGTAAAGTGAAGCAAAAATCCCACTTTACATCCGGCGGATAAGTAGCTCTAAAGAATAAACTAGACAAAATCTAATCCCAGTAGCAAGTACATTGGGTAACTAAATTATTCTCCACTTTATAGACGACATCCTTGTATGTATAGATCTCATAAATAGCACAAGGACGCTTCCACTCAATGGTCGGACTAAGCATCGTACGGAGCATAACCACTCGCGGGATCTTCAGAGTAATTGTGGTAACCGCAATCACCTTCCTGGAGATATGTCTCTTCGCCTTGCGCTTCTTCATAGGGACCGTCATAATACTCGGTACTGCGGGATAGTCTAACAACATTGTACAATAAAGGAATGAGTTTCAAAGAAACCCGGTAAAGGCGATTAAAATCCATAATAACATAAATGGCGGGATTCCGGAACAAACATAAATGCAATATGATATGAGACAAACAATGAATGAATGAATCTAACTCTATGGATGCTTTGGTCTCTATTGGCGGACATGCTTTAAGTCATAGCACCGTACTTCTTTAGGAAAGTCCACTCACATCCTCAACCATTTAAGATATCTTGGATTCTCTCACGGATCATTTCACCGGTCTTGAGCAGCCGATTGGTAATGGGTCCTTCATCCCTCGGGACAAACCTTGGCGGGGGGTTAAGTCAACACACTCTCTCACAACCATTTGGTATAAATCTTGGCGCATGTCGGGGGTAAAACCTAGCCAAATGCAAGTCTTCTACTTGGTTACATCAAGTCGGATCCGGATACTTCCATTCCTCGTCCCGACGATCCTTTCCGGTATCCTTCACACTAGAGTCGGCGTATCCTATGGCACCGACCAACTCGGACTACGGACTCATCAACCCTATTGATCATCCACATATGGTAAACGGGAAGCTCTCACGTCCTCTCACGGGTTGGTTACCGGTCTTAAGCGCCCGTGAGCCCAAGTCTAACCATATGCAATCCTACCAATAAATGGCCCCCACAATGTGATTCCTGTCCTCTCACGGGTTGGTTACCGGTCTTGAGCGCCCATGAATCCCCATTGCTACCACGGGTCGATGGTCTCAATACCCCTCCGATTAGGGTCTGACATAACAGGACATCCTAGCCAAACACTACTAGACAATCCTAGATATGTCATCCAACAGTTTAGGAAGGTGTCCAGAGGGCATCTCCGGAAACATCCCATAATATTCCCGTAGTAGTCCAAGGACAGAAGTGTCGAAAGGACACCTCTCCTTTCCAAACCATACGTAAGCATACACATGCATCAATTCATATCATCACATATATGGTAACTACATATATGGAAAGAAATCAGTATTACAATCACTTGTATAACATTGGTAAGTAAATCATACATGAATCAATTCAATATGAATAAGTAATGCTACTGTAATCAAAGTTATGCAACAGTAGTATATCATTGTAAGAATCTAATTTAGGAAACATATTCATGATATTCAAATATAGAAACTAGATTCATGCTATCTATGTAATTAAGGAAATAACCATCCTTACCTTTTATAACTCGCAAAAGGATCCTAAGAAATCAAGTAAGATCTTGGCAAACTTGAGAAGAAGGTCCTAAACAAGTATATACAACATATTAGGAAAGATCCCTAACAGAAAATATATCAAAACATCCGAAAGCAGACCAATTCGGAGTTGCTTTGTACTCATTGGTCGAGTGGATTGGTCGAGTGGTCCGGTCGACCAATCGGTCGACCAATGCAGACGATAGCCTATAAAATTAGAGTTTTAAGATATGAAATCCGAATTTGGTGGTTCAAAAGGGTACTAATCAAGGGGTAGACTACATCGGTAGTATTCTAGCATATAGGGGACCTCAAAACACTAATCAAATCAAGGTATCAAGATCCAAATTAGGAAACAAAAAGTTACCATAATTAACTCAAACATGGATCTTGATGAATTTGAAATAGGAAACAAGGACAAGAACTATAGGAGGATGGATCATTGCTTTCGGTAATGAAAACATGAAAACATGCATAGGTCTTCATGGAATAAGGCTTAGAAGCATAAATCTAAATAAGGAAATAAAACCTACCATATATGTAACTATCATGCATCATGAAGAACACATAGTAAGGTAGAAGAGAACAACTAGAATTCTATGGATTATGGATCATGGAAAGAAAACACAACCATTAACCACTAACATGATCAATGAAAGAAGATCCAAAGAGATCGGAATTCAGATTAGAAGATTAACAGAGATTAAATCATGGTTTGATCATGAATCCTTCAAAAGCTTGCAATGATCATGGTTAAGATCATTGTTCTAGCCTTAAATCCTTAGGATGATCATGAGAACATGTTCGAGAGATGTTTGCAACAGAGGATGCAGCATCTCTTCTACTGTCTCAACTCAAAAAGGAAAGAAAAACAAAGATGGAGGAGAAGAAGAGAGAGTAGACATACCTTTTGATGCAAAAAGAAGAGTTCCGACGAAGATCCGTCAAGAAAACACCAAGGATGCAAGAGAGATGACTTGCAGAGGTCTTTGGTTCGTTCCAGAGGGTTTGGAGGCAGCAAATACGAAGTGGACTCGAGGTTGGACTTAAATAGAGCAAGAATCAACCTAATTGCCAAAGACAAGCACTCATTGGTCGAGTGGATTGGTCGATCGCCTGCCCGGTCGACCAATGCTGACAGCAAGGCCAAAACAGGGAATTGAAGGTCCAGATCAAATCCAAACCTAAAGGGGTTTTGCACACAAGTCAAGTGACTTACCTAATAGGTAGAAATGCCTTCAAACCAAGATAGAGAGCACTCCAAGTCCATCAACTAATTAGATCTTCATCAGGATTCAGTTTCCATAAATAGAACCTCATCATCAACTTTCATGGATTCAAAGCCAGACACCAAGTCCTCTACTGGGATGGCCCAAAGCTGACTTCTTACTTTACTTCGGGTCATCGGACCTACAAACAACAAGGTTTCCGGGTCAAGGTTAGGGCTGGGTTTCACACTATATATTCAAACTTCGATCTAATTCGTACCACTTTGCCTCTTAGCTATTGGAGAGTGTGAGAAGAACCCTAGAGCTTCATCTTCAAGCCCAAGGTTGATTCTAAGCATCCATGAGAGGTTCCTCAATTGAATCTTCTTCTACAATGTTAGTATTCGAATCCATTCTCTCTAGATTTATTCTCATCACTGTTCTAAACCATTGTTGTGATTCTGAGGAAGGTCTTACATTACTGTAATGGCCTAATATTTGATCCTCATAGTCTTAGAGTGAATTCCCAATCACACTATTCTTTCCATCGAAAGCACGGTGTGATTTCAGTGTTTAACCTAGCATAATGACCATGATTTATTCTTACTTAAGTTGTTTGATTTTTAATCTATGTTAGATCTGTTCCTAGGTTGTTTTTTAATCATGATCTACTGATTTCTTATCTCTAGAATGAAACCCCATTCATTTTAGTCTTTTTGTGAGAATCCACACATCAAGCCTATTATGTGATTTATTAGATCTTCACTCCAATGACCATGTTTGATGCTTAGATAATGCTAGATAGTCTAGTATCCTATTTTAGAATTTTCCTATTAATTTTCGAGTGTTCCGATCTCAAGCGAAAAGTTTCTGACCAAATCTAGAGTTTGTTGTTCATACATAGTAAGCTTGGTCAAGGAGCCCTGACAGCAACTTTCCTCTATTTTGTATCTGTTTTGCTTCCGATCATTCGGGTTTGATCCTTATGTTCTATACTTGTTTGTTTATGGTTATTTTGGTGATTTTAGACTTACCCTCTAACCTCATATTTTGGAGTTTTCGAATCAAATACAAGGTGAGTACGTTCACTCACAATTAACACGATTATATGCTTTGATATGTTAGAACTCAGAGCAAGTGTTAGCTATTGTAATTATACTTTTTCTACAATGTTATACTTTTGTAATTCCAGAATATGCTTCATTTTTAAATTGCATACTTGTATGAATGTGATTGGTTCAATTGTGTGTTGGACTTTATTGTGATAATTATGAAATCATGATGTGTTGTGATTGCTTAAGTGTGGTTGTGGATTGGGGAATGCTCTTTCGGCATTTTTGTCATTGGACACCAATGGAGGTGGTATGAGATACATTCATATGGTGCCCCTTGGTGCTTTCCGCAACTACTGGATATCATACCTAGGACATGTCTAGATGAGTTTGGCTAGGGAAACCCCATCATATTTAACCCCATCAGCAAGGGTATTGAGGCCGAGTGACTTATGGCAGCAATAGGGATTGTCATAAGACCGGTAACCAACCCATGAGAGAACACAATCACATTGTGGAGACCATTCATTGGTAAGGTGGCACATAATAAGCCTGGGCTCATGGACGCTCAAGATCGATAACAAACCCGTGAGAGGACATGAGAGCTTCCCTTTTATTATATGTTGATGACCAATAAAGTTAAGAGTTCTTAGCCCAAGTTGGTTGGAGCCATAGGATACGATGACTCTAGGAAATAAGGTACCAGAGTGGACTGCCTAGGCACGAAAGGGAGGCTATCATTATCAGAATGGACTGTCTAGTGCACGGAAGGGAGGTATTCGACTCCAAGTTAATGTGGCTCAGTAGAGGACTATGCGTTGTGCTAGGTATAACCTTGACAAGCGCCAATACTCATACCAATGGTGGAGTGTGAGAGTGGTGACCTAAACCCCAGCCGTGGTATCTGCGAGAGGGTTGCCCTGACCCAATTACCGCGGATAATGCAAGATATTGAGATGGTTGAGGAAAGAGTGACTGAGACTACCAAGAGGAGTATGATGTTTTATCTGAATGCGTGTCTACTACTAGAAACCAACATATATAGAGGTAGAAGCATACTTGCATAATTGTTTGATATGACTTATGAATGTGTCACACATCCATTAGGAAATGCATGGTAAAATTCCTCTAGCACTAATACAATCAGATGAGACTTTCACCTTTAAAAATTGATAAAATAGGACCTCCGTGATTATATAAGGGTGGAAACAAAAGATTGTGTTATATACTAGGCTCAAGGGGAGTAGAACCGAACGCAATATGAGATTGAGATTACAAACCTTAAAATGAAGGGCAAGGATAGATGGTTTAAGAAAGATGGAGAGTATAAGTGTAGAGCTTTCTACTCAAAACGAATATAAATATAACTATGCATTTGTGGATGTGCTTCTAGTAGAGTGGTGACAGTACTTTATGTAGAAACAATAAGTTCAAAGAGGTCAAGATTCAATCCCCCCTACCCCAAGGCCAGTGGCCCCCCATTTGCCATGACTGATTATGCAGCCTATGAAATGACTTCTAACATCCAAAAGAAGGCAAGAGAGAGAAGAGTTTCAATTATCGTGTTTTCAATGATTTCCTTTCTTTTAGAGTAAGGCACTCTCTTTCGAGTCGGGATCAGCTCCCCGACAAAGTGCTCTCCAAGGCCTTCCTGACCACAAAAATAATGGAGCCCACAGTGAAAAACACTTTTTGAAAAAATGGAAAAAAAAACTCAAAATTTCACATGTGAGCCACATTATACTTTTGTGGTTGAGAAGGCGTCGGGGAGCATGATGTCGATCCCTTTCTTTCCGGTAATCTCTTCCCACCACCGAAAGTCACTAGTACAATTTTACCAAAAAAAAATAAATAAATAAATAAAAGTAAAACTTTCTTACATAAAAGTTAACATTAATAAGTTTTGGCGGAAACAAATGTCTTCCTGGTAGGTCCCAGACGGGATTCCCGGCGATCCCCACTCCTACCTTTTCCCTGATTTCACCATCGATGTGACCGAGTGTTGTGTACCGTACACGTGCCGACAGGCAGTGCACGTGTAACGAACGTTAGTCAGAGAGAACGCGAGAGAAACTGAAATGATGTTTACCGCCTTCCAAATAGAAAATTGGAAAAACAGAAGGACATTACAAAAGGGTATGTAAAATTCATCAGAGTAGGCCTTGCTTTTCATAGAAAAGTTCCAGGTTTATTCGTTCCATGCAAATCAAGAGCGAGAAAGCGATGGAAAACGAAGGGAAAACATAACTGCCCTACCTAGGCCTAGGCGGCTATGCTATAGTTTTTTTCTTAATGGCAAAGCCCTCCGATGGCTACATTTGTATCATACTATGTCAATGCCGTACCGAATTCATATTATCTTTTCGTATAAATTTTGTATCGAAACCATATCGAAATGATCTCGACATGGTAACGGTTGACAAAAACGAAAAAAGATGGAGATGAGGTATATGGTACGGTAAGGGATGAAACTTGGGAACATGCTTGTTTTTCACTTTTGGTGTTTTACAGATTACAGGTTACGACTTGTGAGGTCCATCGCAAACTAGGGGATTGACAATAAATGCCACCAACAGCAGTATTATAGCCTCATGTGGGATTGTTATTATTATTATTTTTTTTGAAACAAGCGATACTTTACATATTGGAAATGGATATAAGAGGGAAAATTCGAGATATTCCCCCTATTCAACACTTAGTGAAATATTAACTAAAAGAAACATTTAGTGAAATAATCTGAAACGAAATTTACTAAAAGTTGTCAAAAATATCCCTGATTTTTTAGCAAATCAAAAAAATGCTAGCGAAAATTGTGGAAACTTCGTTGGATATCTCTTTCTTTAATTTGAACATGATATGGAGGAAATATGATCGAACCTGGTTCATACTTGGTTTGACCCTCGATCTCAGTCGAGACGAAAGGAATCGACTCGCTTCCGAGCAAGCCGGGTCCAGGAGGTAGCTTGCTGAGGAAGAAAACCAAATCAGCCACAGGCACGCCCTAGTCCGACTTATGGATTAGGTTAATTATCCTAATATGGCAGACACAACTTGGCGGCTGTCACTTATCGCTATTGAAGGGATAATCATCGGATAACCCTGAGGTTATCTCAGGAGTCCTCTACTAGTCCAAACTAGTAGAAGTCTATCGCTCAACGGATCTAACTGTTAGAATCCAATGACTACCCGAAGAAGGCTCAAATGCATCAAACGAAGAAGATTGGAAGGTACACTCTATGTAAAACTTACTTACCTACAAGGTAAGGGGGACACCAGATCCATACACACACCTTTGGACGTAAACACTCAAATGCTTACGATCTAGATCATATTCCAGTTATTCATTCCTTAGCTCTGTGTGTCTAGTAGAGCCGTTTGTGATTAAGTTCATCAACTGACTTAGCCTTCGGAGGTGGACTCCCGACCCCAGCGGTCGGGCCACATCTGACACTTTCGTTTTGCAGGTCATTCCAAGAAGATCTAAGGGCTGAGCAGATTTTGGATGCATCATTTGGCACCGTCTGTGGGAAGGATTTAGAAAGCTATGGTGACTAGATCGGCAGTAGCAATAGTAGCAGTTGCTGCACAACGCGATACTGGTGTCCAAATTCCTGGAGTAAACAATCCAGACATTCCGCAAGGAAGTTTACCACCTCTCAAAGTAGATGGCGGTCAAGGGGGACACGATCCTCCAGAAACACTTCAGGATCATCTAAATCAAGTGAAGATCCAACTTTTGGAGGTGAGTCAAGCACTCCGCATGCTAACCAGACAAGTGGTATTACCACAAGAACCTGATCATCGCGATTCAGGGAGGCGTGTATTACCACGGGATTAAAGATTTACTGAAGATCGGAATATCGGTCAGGACTTTCGTGAAGGTGACCGAGTGCCTAGGAGAGTTGACGATATACCTAGGCGGGATGATCAGTTTGACAGACCATAGGAAAGTACAACCGATTCGAATACGAGGTTGGATACAGGAGTGAAGACTCACTCACCAACTGTTAGACAAGCCGTTTGTAAAACCCAGCTCTAACCTTGACCCGGAAACCTTGTTATTTGTAGGTCCAGTGACCCGAAGTAAAGTAAGAAGTTAGCTTTGGGCCATCCCAGTGGAGGACTTGGTGTCTGGCTTTGAATCCATGAGAGTTGATGATGAAGTTCTATTTATGGAAACTGAATCTTGATGAAGATCGGATTAGTTGATGGACTTGGAGTGCTCTCTATCATGGTTTGAAGGCATTTATACCTATTAGGTAAGTCACTTGTTATGTGTGCAAAACCCCTTTAGGATTGGATTTGATCTGGGTCTTCAATTCCCTGTTTTGGAATTGCTGTCAGCATTGGTCGACTGATTGGTCGACTGGACCAGTCGACCAATCCACTCGACCAATGAGTGCTGTCTTTGGCAATTAGGTCTTGCTTGCTCTATTTAAGTCCAATCTCGAGTCTACTTCGTATTTGCTGCCTCCAAACTCTTTGGAACGAACCAAAGACCTCTGCAAGTGTGACATCCAGCCCAAACCTAGCCCGGGATACCCTATTTGTTTTGGGATAAAGAAAGACTTGTTTAATGTTAGACCTTGAAGTTGGACCTTGATTTCAATGTTGTTATCCTTGAAAGCCTTAGGAGGCCATATCTGGCTTTATCCTTACCCTGACCCGTCCCGGAATTTGTATTGTCTGTTGATCCAATGACCCGAAGTGGTGGGAAAAGTCCTTGTATACCCTTTTGGTTGATGATTTGGTGTCGGAGCCCAAGCCCATGGACATTGACGATGATGCCCCTCACTTGAGAGCGTTGTCAGTGTTAGTTTTGAATCTGCGCACCGAAGAGGGGTGAATTATTTGGTAGACCTAATGAACACCTGTGCACAATCCAAAAGTATTTCCCGAAACTAGACTTCTTGATGGACTTGTAGGAGAAAACCCCACCCAATTTGACCCCATATAGCCCTCCAAATCCCTGTCCGAAGTTGCTGAACTATGTCTGGCAAATCCTACTTGCACATCGAAGAAGGTGAGCTTAGTTGGTAGACCTAATGAACTCCCATGCTTGATCCAAAGGTATTTCTGGAAACTATACTTCTTTATTGACTTGTAGGAGAAAACCTCACTCAATTTGACCTTGTATAGCCTTCCGAATCCCTGTTCGAAGTTGCTGAACTATTCCTGAGAATTCTGTTGAAACTGCTGTTGGTCGATACTATTGGTCGATACTATCAACCAAAGGTATCGACCAAAACAAGCCCAGAATCGTGAAAAAGATGCTTTTTGGATATTCCTTTGTCCTTTTAAGTGAAACCTTGAACCTAAATCATTATTTCACTCATTTCAACATCTGAGAACGTGGGAAAGCTCCTCTAAGCCTCCTCCTTGGCTTGGGTGATGATCTTCTACAAGAATCATTGTTTCTCTTCTCTAATCTCTTCTCCAAGGTATGTAATCTCTCACTCTCTCTCTAATCTACTTCTACCTCATCTTGCTCTTGCTACTGAGTTCATGAAGAAGGTGCTGCAACCTTGCAACCACCTCTTCTACAAGCTCTCTTGGGTTGATTAAACCTCTCTTCATTCTTTCCATGCTATGATTCTCATACATGATGTTCTTGCTTTCTTATTTTGATTTTCCTCTTCTTTACAACATGAATTCATCTCTTAATCTGATTTTCTCTTTCAATTAGGTCTGATTATATGTTAGTAATTGTCTATATTCTGTTGTTCATCATTCTATTGCTTAAATTCCTAAGTTCTCTTGCAATTGCAATTGATTTCATTGAAGAACATGATTCTTGCAAGTTTGAACCTAGGACCTCAAATTGGGGGTTTTCAATTCGACCATTGGATCATGTTAATTCTTGCTACGTAGTCTCCTGCTACTATTCTTAAGCATCCCTCCAAGTTTCGTATCTATCCGAGACCCGGAAGACCAATTTTGAGCCAAAACCCAAAGAAATAGCCAATGCCATGATTAACAACTCTTGAACTTGATATGCCAATTTGGGGATTTCTAATTTGACCATTGGATGATGTTAATTCTTTGATAATTAGTGTCTCTATATTGTGTTTGAACTGTTCCCCAAGTTTCGTATCGATCCGAGACCCGAAAGACCGATTTTGAGCCAAAACCCAAAAAGCCAACTTGCTGTCCGAAATTCTTTTGGTCGATGCCTATTGGTCGATACTATCGACCCAATGTATCGACCAACAAGGTTGCTGTCAGAAACTTTTGCCCAGTTTTGATCCGTTCGATCTCCGATTGTTTTGATTTCTTCTCTAATCCTTCATATATGTTTGTTTAGGGTTTTAAGACTATAGTTGGACCATTCTCTTGTGACTTCGGATCATCTTCTTCACAATTTGAGGTAAGAACGGTTATTGCCATATAACATAGACTGTATGACTTTTACACTGCTGTTGGTAACTTAGTAGACTTAACCTATTAATTGATCTTAGACATCATATGACCACTGTAGTTACCTTATGATAGTAACACCATGCTTAATTACTTGATTTATCATGTTTACTTATTCTTGTCATTTATTTATATACTGTATTATGAGATGTTATGAGATGTTTTCAATATGATAATGTATTATTGATATGTAATGGATGGAAATAAGCATGTGATTGCTTAGGTATGATTTGGGATTGGGGAGTGCCCTACTGGTACTTCTGTCCTTGGACATCCGAGGGAATAGTATGGGATGTTCTCCGAAGATGCCCATCGACGCTTTCCTGGATCATTGGATGACATACATAGGACTTGTCTAGATGTATGGCTAGGATGCCCCTGTCATATCAGACCCGAATCGGAAGGGCATTGAGACCGAACGACCCGTGGTAGTAGTGTGGATTTGTGGGAGCTCAAGACCGGTAACCACTCCGTGAGAGGACATGAATTGCATTGCGGATACCCGAAAGGGGCCATTTATTGGTAGGGTTGCAAATGGCTAGACTTGGGCTCACGGGCGCTCAAGACCGGTGAAATGATCCGTGAGGGGACGTGAGAGCTTCCCGTCTACTAATTGTGGATGACCAATAGGGTTGATGAGTCCGGTGAGTAATATCCGTGACTCTAGTGTGAAGGATACCGGAAAGGATCCCGAGAGGGGAGGAATGGACGTATCTGGAACTGACATGATATGACTAAGTAGATGACTTGCATTGGGCTAGGCTTTACTTTGACATGCGCCAATACTTAGACCAAATGGTGATGTGAGAGAGTGGTGACTGAAACCCCCAACCATGGATTTGTCCGAGAGGGATGCAGGACCCAACTTCCCCCCGGTGATGAGTGACTGAGACTACCTAAAGAAGTATGGTGCTATGACTTAAAGCATGTCTACCACAGAGACTAGCATACTTAGAGTTAGAATCATATTTGCATCTTATGTCTCATATCATCTGCATCATTTCATGATTGATATCATATGGCTTATGTATTATGGAATAACTTTCCTTCTTGCCGAGTTCTTTTGAACTCACTCCTTTTTGCAACATATTTTGTTAGACTTTTTCTGCAGGTACTCCTCGTTGTTGACTGTGACGGTCAACAATTTGAGGACTAAGTTGGTGACTCATACCACTTTGGCTACGGTGACTACATCGGTGAAGGCTATCAGTTCAAGACTCATATTTGTCAGGAGTAGATCCGGCCTGGCTTAGTTTCTTATGATTATGTTATTGAGGAGACATTGTATAAGTTAGAAGAAACTGTAACTTAGTTGCGTACCTTTTTATTTTCCTTCTTTGGAGATTTGGTTGTAACCTTTACCTTATTTCAATCTACCTTCCGCACAGTTGTCTTTTGATTTGGTACTTGTTATTCCGCACTCTGATGTTCGTTGTGATCCTTCTGTGATCATTTCTTAACTTTTATTATTAGATTTCTTGAATACTATAAATTGTTCTTGCTTTTGATTATATTATTGTGATAAGTGGATATGATCGTTCCTAAACTGGATCTGTTGGGCTGTGGATCACTCCCGAGTAACCCAGATATGGTACCCCCTGGGTGGATTTAGGGCGGGATGTGACAGCAAGTCATCTCCCTTGCATCCTTGGTGATTTTCTTGACGGATCTTTGTCGAAACTCTTCCTTTTGCATCAAAAGGTATGTCTACACTCTCTTCTTCTCCTCCATCTCTATTTTTCTTTCCTTTTTGAGTTGAGACAGTAGAGGGGATGCTGCATTCTCTGTTGCAAACATCTCTGGACTTGTCTCTCATGATCATCCTAAGGATTAATGGCTAGAACAATGATCTTAACCATGATCATTGCAAGCTTTTGAAGGAATCATGATCAAACCATGATCTAGTCTTTGTTTAACTTCTGATTTGAATTTTGATCTCCTTGGATCTTCTATATTGATCATGTTAGTAGTCAATTGCTGTGTTTTCTTTTCATGATCCATGATCTTTCAATCTCTAGTTGTTTCTCTTCTACCATACCATGTTTTCTTCATGAATCATGATAGTTACATATATGGTAGGTTTTGTTTCCTTATTTAGATTTATGCTTTTAAGCCTAATTCCTTGAAGATCTAAGTATGCTTTTCATGATACCTTTACCTGAAGCAATGATCCATTCTCCTATTGTTTTTGTCTTTGATTTCTATCTTGAATTCTTCAAGATCCATGGTTGATCTAATTATGGTAACTTTTTGTTTCCTAATTTGGATCTTGATGGCTTGATTGGATTAGTGTTTTGAGGTCCCCTTTATGTTAGGATACTACTGATGTAGTTTACCCCTTGATTAGTACCCTTTTGAACCACCAAATTCGGATTTTATATCTTAAAACTCTGTTTTTTTTTTTTTTTTTTTTTAAGGCTACTGTCTGCATTGGTCGACTGATTGGTCGATTGGACCAGTCGACCAATCCACTCAACCAATGAGTATAGCAACTCCAGAATTGGTCTGTGTTGGATGTTTTGGTATCTTTTTGTTAGGGATCTTTCCTAATATGTTGTATACACTTGTTTAGGACCTTCTTCTCAAGTTTGCCAAGATCTTACTTGATTTCTTAGGATTCCTTTGCGAGTTATAAAAGGTAAGGATGGTTATTTCCTTAATTACATAGATAGCATGAATCTAGTTTCTATATTTGAATATCATTGATATGTTTCCTTAATTAGATTCTTACAATGATATACTACTGTTGCATAAATTTGATTACAGTAGCATTACTTATTCATATTGAATTGACTCATGTATGATTTACTTACCAATTATATACAAAGTGATTGCAATTATTGATTTCTTTCCATATATGAAGTTACCATATATGTGATGATATGAATTGATGCATGTGTATGCTTAAGTATGGTTTGGAAAGGAGAGGTGTCCTTTTGACACTTCTGTCCTTGGACTACTACGGGAATATTATGGGATGTTTCCGGAGATGCCCTCTGGACACCTTCCTAAACTGTTGGATGACATATTTAGGACTGTCTAGTAGTGTTTGGCTAGGATGTCCCGTTATGTCAGACCCTAATCGGAGGGGTATTGAGACCGAACAACCCGTGGTTGCAATGGGGATTCATGGGCGCTCAAGACCGGTAACCAACCCGTGAGAGGACAGGAATCACATTGTGGGGGCCATTTATTGGTAGGGTTGCATATGGTTAGACTTGGGCTCACGGGCGCTCAAGACCGGTAACCAACCCGTGAGAGGACGTGAGAGCTTCCCGTTTACCATATGTGGATGATCAATAGGGTTGATCAGTCCGTAGTCAGGGACTATGAGAACTCTAGTGTGAAGGATACCGGAAAGGATCGTCAGGGATGAGGAATGGACGTATCTGGATCTGACTTGATGTAACGAAGAAGAAGACTTGCATTTGGCTAGGTTTTACCCTGACATGCGCCGGTACTTAGACCAATGGTGATGTGAGAGAGTGGTGACCTATACCCCCAGCCATGAAATGTCCCGAGGGATGCCGGACCCATTACCAACTGATGATGAGTGATTGAGACCTTCCTAAAGAAGTACGGTGCTATGACTTAAAGCATGTTTGCCAATAGAGACCAGCATACATAGAGTTAGATTCATTCATTCATTGCTTGTCTCATATCATATTGCATTTATGTTTGTTCTGAAATCCTACCATTTATGTTATTATGGATTTAACTGCCTTACTGAGTTTCTTTGAAACTCATTCCTTTATTGTACAATGTTTGTTAGACTATTCTGCAGGTACTGAATACTATGACGGTCCCTATGAAGAAGCGCAAGGCGAAGAGGCATATCTCCAAGAAGGTGATTGCGGTTACAACAATTACACTGAAGATCCCGCGAGTGGTTATGCTCCGTACGATGCTTAGTTCGACCATTGAGTGGAAGCGCCCTTGTGCTGTTTATGAGATTTACACTTATAGGGATGTTGTCTATAAAGTGGAGAACAATTTAGTTATCCATTGTACTTGCTACTGGGATTAGATTTTGTCTAGTTTATTCTCTTTTAGAGCTACTTTTCCGCTGGTTGTAGAGTGGGATTTTGCCTCACTTTACTTATCTGTTTTTGACACTCTGATTATATCTAGTACTCTGATTTATATATGATTCATTCTTTCCTTATTGGATCTATGGTTTATCTTCCGCACTTTTATTATGATTGTTCATGATTATATTATTGTTTATGTGGGAGGTTGATTACTCGATACCTGATCTTCGGGCTGTGGATCACACTCTCGGGTATGCCAGATAGGGTACCGGCTGGGAGGATGTGACACCGTTCGTGATGATAGAGTAGTTCGCGATGAGCGGAATGTTCGTGACGAGCGGGCCGTTCGTGATGATCGAGTAGCTCGTGATGATCGTTTTGTCCGAGGTCGTGATTGTGTTGCAGAAGATCATTCAACTCACATCGGTCAAGAATTGGCTAATATTAATCAGAAGTTGAGACAACTAGTTAGAGAAAGGATAACTGATGATATCTATTCCGTTATTCGAAAGACTCCTTTTGCTGAGCCAATTGCGGGATATCAGTTTCCTCATAATTTCCGTTTGCCGACTTTTTCTACTTTCGATGGCTCCGGAGATCCTACGGCCCACATCGGCTATTATCAACAGACTATGGAAGTTGTAGGTAATTCCCGACGAAATTCTCTCTGGGGTTTTTGGTTCATCTTTAACTGGAGCAGCGCAAAAGTGGTTTTGGAACCTCCCATCGGGAAGGATCGTAAATTTTGATGAGTTGGCGTGCAAATTCATAGGGAGATTCCAGAGAGGAATTCAGGTCAAGAAGACAGAAGAAACCTTGTTTACCATCAGACAAGGAAAGAGAGAATCTATCAGAGAATATTTGAAAAGATTCAATAGAGTTACAATGGAGATAGAGAATCCGGGTGAGCAAGTAGCTAAAACTACTTTGTTCACTAGACTCACTAACCGAAGACTCCTGGAGTTATTACTACAGGATATGCCTACAACTTATGCTTGAGTTGGTACAGAGATGCCAAAAGTAGGCTGAAGTCATGGAGATCTTAGATTCGCGCAAGGGGGACAATAAAGCCTCCACCAAAGAACAAAAGCTTCACGAGAACAACCGGGAGCCAAAGCGAGAATGTTCGTGATCGAGTTGGAAAGCCTCGGGCATGGCGGCGAGAGATCTCCGGTAAAAGTGAGTATACTCCATTAAATACTCCTTGGGCTGATATTTTGAATATCATTAAGAAGCGAAATATTTTGAAGTGGCCCCCAAAGATTCCTTTAAAGCCCGGAGAGCAACAGGATCGAGAAAAATATTGTCGTTTCCACAAGGATTACGGTCATTATACTAATGATTGTCGTCATTTGAAGGCGGATATTGAGAAATTAATATCCTAGGGAAATTTGTCCAATTTTGTTAATAAAAGAAGAGAGGAGCCACGTGAAGCTAGCCCCAAAAGGGATCGTTCGGTTAGCTCAGAACAACCGAAGGAGGCTCCGAAATCTAAAAAGGGTAAGGAGGTGATTGATGCTACTCGGTCACCGATTCTTACCATATTTGGAGGCCCTGAACCCGAATCACTCCGAAGGTTGAAGGCAAAATCTAAATTTGTTGGGACCGGAGAGACACAGAAGCGTAAGAGGCCAAATGGTGAAGATTCTATCACCTTTGGCGAGGAAGATGAAAGAGGCGTTTGTCTACCTCATGATGATGCCATAGTCATCAAGGTGGAGATCGTGCGTCGAGAAATACATAGAGTTTTAGTTGATATAGGGTTTGCAGCTGACCTAATATCTTATGAAGTGTATCAAAAGCTTAAGGTGGATGAAGACTTGATGGAGCCATCATCCACGCATTTATATGGCTTTGTAGGATCGTTTGCAATAGCGGAGGGATCTGTCCAGTTGGACTTATCTATTGGGAGTTTTCCCAAGGAGACTACCGTCCGAATCAATTTTTGGTGGTTCAGAAACTTCCAGCTTACAATGTTATCCTCGGACGGCCATCTTTGTCCAAGTTAGGTGCTATTGTTTCGACGAAGCACCTGAGGATAAAATTCCCGACTGAGATGAGAATTGGTCAAGTTTCATCTGACCAGAGGATCTCTCGGCAATGTTATGTTGCCTATTTGAAGGACAAGGAGGGCCCAAGGAAGGTGACTGCCCTACCAATAGAAGTTTGAGATGATCGGGAAGAAGCAGAAATGCAAAGGCCCGAACTGGTAGAAAAGCTAGAGCAAATCCAGTTGTTTACGGATAACACAGAAAGGATTACCTATATTGGATCTGAGTAGCTGGAGGAGTTCAAAGAAGAGTTGAAGTTTTTTCTTCAACAAAATAGTGATGTATTCGCATGGTCTGCCGAAGACATGCCAGGAATCGATCGGACTGTCGCAGAGCATAAACTTTGGATAGATCCAAAGGTGAAACCAGTTATCCAGAAAAGGAGGAATTTCTCCATAGAAAAGTATGAAGCCGTTCGGGGCGAAGTCGAAAAACTGAAGAGTTCTGGTTTCATAGAACCAATTGAATGTCCAATCTGGTTGGCCAACGTAGTGATGGTCAAAAAGGCTAATGGGAAGTGGAGGATGTGCACAGACTACGCTGACCTCAACAAGGCTTGCCTTAAAGATTGCTATCCGTTGCCATGGATTGACCTCTTGATAGATGCGACTGCAGGATATGAAACTTTGAGTTTCATGGATGCCTACTCAGGGTATAATCAGATCCTCATGAATAAGGAGGATGAAAAGTTTATGGCTTTCATGACTGATCGGGAAAGCTTCTATTATAAAGTCATGCCATTTGGCCTGAAAAATGCAGGAGCTACATATCAGAGGGCCGTCAACAAGATATTCAAAGACCTAATCGGGAAAAATGTCGAAGCATATGTTGACGATATGCTGGTAAAAAACATTATAAGAGCAAATCATATCGCAGATTTAACAAAAGTATTCTCAGTACTACGAAAGTATCAAATGAAGTTGAACCCGGAAAAGTGCGCCTTTGGAGGGTCTTCAGGCAAATTTTTAGGCTTCATGGTATCACAGAGGGGTATTGAGGCTAATCCAGCCAAAATACAGGCTCTAATTGACATGGAAGCTCCAAAAACTATTCTAGATGTATAGTGCCTGACGGGGAGGATTGCCGCTCTAAATCGTTTCATCTCAAAATATGGAGAGAAGTGTTTACCATTTTTCAAAGCACTCAAAGATTTGAGAGGCAGCAAGGAAGCGAATTGAACTGAAGAGTGCCAGAAGGCTTTCGAAGAAATAAAGGAAACACTGGGAAAGCCACCACTTTTATCCCGACTAGACAAGGGAGAAATTTTACAGCTATAATTAGCAGCATCCCTTTCAGCGGTTAGCGCAGTACTTGTTCGGGAGAAGGATAAGAAGCAGTGGCCGATTTATTATGTTAGCCACGTGTTACTTGATGCAGAGACACGATATTCGCAGATTGAGAAGCAGGCTTTAGCTCTCATGACAGCAGCCAGGAAGCTACGTCCATACTTTTAGGCTCACTCAATAGAGGTATTTACAACTTTCCCTCTTAGTAAAGTTCTTCATAAACCTGATTTGTCTGGGAGAATGGTGGCCTGGTCGGTTGAACTCAGTGAGTTCCAAGTAAGAGCCCAGAACGGCAATCTAAGCTCACGCGTTAGCTGATTTTCTAGTAGAGACTACTGCGCCAATGGAGAACATTGTTGAAGATCCCATTATACCAATCATTTGGGAAGTATATGTGGACGGTTTGAGCAATAAAGACGGAGCAGGGGCTGTAATTCTCTTGAAGAGTCCAGCAGGATTTATTATTCGATATGCATTGAGATTTGCATTCAAAGCTAGCAATAATGAGGCAGAATATGAAGCCCTCATAGCTGGACTTAGGTCGTCAAAAGCATTGGTAATAGCAGATGTAACTATTTATAGTGACTCTCTACTTATTGTCAACCAAGTTTAGGGGGAATATGGTATAAAAGAACCTCGCTTGCAGAAATATCAAGAGATTGTGCAGGCATTTCAAAAAGAATTTAGGAATTTGAAGGTATGTCAGATTCCAAGGATAGAAAACATTGTGGCAGATGAGCTATCTCGATTAGCCAATGCCAAAGAAAAAAATTTAGACCCATCGGTCTACATTGAAGAGATAACATTTCCAAGTTATCATGAGAAAGAAATTTCTTATATTAAAGCAGAGCGTTGCTGGATGGATCCAATAGTTGAATATCTGAGAGATGATAAACTACCAGAAGATCCGAAAGAGGCAAGATTGGTCAAGGTACGATCAGCGAGATTCATTATGCAAAATGGAAGGTTGTACAAAAGATCTTATTTTGGACCCCTTCTGAGATGTTTGGGTCCCGAAGGAGCGGAGTCGGCTCTAGCCGAAGTACATGAAGGAGTTTGTGGAGCTCACATGGGCGGACGAGCCCTAGCACACAAGATTCTAAGATTTGGGTTATATTGGCCTAAGATCCAACAGGCTGCTATGGAGTATGTTCGTCGATGTAGTAATTGTCAAATTCATGCTATAGTATCAAAACGCCCGGTGGAAGCCATGACTTCAGTTCTAGATCCCATCCCTTTTGCGATGTGGGGAATTGATATCATGGGCAAATTCACCAAGGCATCAGGCGGACGAGAATATCTGATAGTAGCAATTGATTACTTCACAAAATGGGTTGAGGCCAGTGCCCTGGCAACAATCACTGAGAAAAAAAGTGGAGAAGTTTGTGCTTGAATCGATCATATATTGCTTTGGGATTCCAAAGATAATCATCATTGATCACGGCACTCAATTTGATTGTCCACAATTTAAGCAATTTTGTGGAACTTACATGATCGAGCATCGTATGTCATCAGTGGCATACCCCCAGAGCAATGGGCAAGTAGAGGTTACTAACCGAATGTTGCTTGAGGGGATAAAGAGAAGACTTGAGGCCGATAAAGCCTTATGGGTCGAAGAGCTGCATAATGTACTGTGGGCTTACCGAACTATGGTTCGAACACCCACAGGACAAACTCCATTCAAGTTAGCTTATGGATCAGAAGCATTGGCACCTGTGGAAATAATGACGGGAGCATTGCGGGACAGAGAGTTCGAAGAAAAAGCGGACGAGCAAGGACTGCTTGATAGTCTTGATTTGTTGGATGAAGTTCGGGCAATGGCAATAGCACGAACTCAACATTATCAACTGAGGATAGCGTCACATTATAATACCCGAGTAAAGAATCGTCAGTACCTAGCAGGAGATTTGGTGTTGAGAAATACCTTAGCTTCAGATCCACGCCATCAAAGAAAATTGGACCCTTCCTAGGAAGGACCTTATATGGTTGTAAAACCAGTCAGTTCAGGAGCTTACAAGATGAAGAACATCACCACCTAGAAAGAGTTGGATCATTCGTGGAATGCCAAACATCTCAAATTTTTTTATCCTTGATGATTTCAATTTTGTTTGTGATGTAACCAATTTCAACTCAATCAATGCAATTATTGGTTTTCAACAATTATCTTTTGATTGGGGGGCATCATACAACACACTCAAGAACAGATCCAGCTACAAGGCATCGGATGAAAATCTGTGTGGGTCCTTCAACACTTATTGAAATTTTGAAATATCCTTAAGTAAAGGTATCAGTTTAAAACCCGAGTGATGCGTCCAAAATCTGCTCAGCCCTTAGTTCTCCTCGTGATGACCTACAAAATGAAAGCGTCAGACGTGGCCCGACCGCTGGGGTCCGGAGTCCACCTCGAAAGGCTAAGTTAGTTGATGAACTTAATCACAAACGGCTCTGCTAGAAGCATAGAGCTAAGGAATGAAAGACTGGGAAAGGTGATCTAGATCGTCAGCCCCTGATAGTTTACGTCTACCAGTGTGTATGTGAATCTGAGTCCCCTTCACCTCGTAGGCAAGTAAGGTTTATATAGAGTGTACCTTCGAATCTTCTTTGTGTGATGTACTCGAGCCTTCTTCGGATAGTCGTTGGATCTTAACAGTTAGATCTGTTGAGCAATAGACTTCTACTAGTTTGGACTAGTAGAGGACTCCTGATATAACCTTTAGGTTATGTGATGATTATCCCCTTGATAATGATAAGCAACAGCCGTCAATTTGTGCCTACCATCATTAGGGTAATTAACCTAATCCATAAGTTGGATTAAGGCGTGCTTGTAGCTGAATTAGTTTTCTTCCTCAGCAAGCTATCTTCTGGATCCGGTTCGCTCGGGAGAGAGTCGATTCCTTCCGTCTCGACCGGGGTCGAGGGTCAAACCAAGTATGAACCCGGTTCGATCATATTTTCTCCATATCATGAGCCCCCCAAACCAAGCGTTCGGTCAAGCCCGAGGGCTTGGTTTTTAACTCGGTTCTTCGTCAAGCAATAGTCTTTGTGTGTTCCATTAAATTTCGTATCACATTTAATGCGGTGGTCACTTTTCCTCGAGCGTTGTGAGGGCAATGCCACGTGTCTCCTTGCAGTCGATCTGTTGTGGCTCACGTAACCCAAGCGACGGTTTCCGAACGCCTGTTTTGGATTCGTGAGTTCAAACTTTCAAAACGTCTCCTAATCTCGACCGTCGATGCTGAATCAATCTCGATCGTTCAGATTCCCGAACACTCGTGCGGGTGTTTTAAAAGCGGTTCGTTGTCTTCGTAGGTTTCATTCTTCTTGTCTGGAATTTGAACCTTCGTCGTCTGCTTCGCGCCTTCTTGCTCTCGAGCTTTTGCCTCACTGAATCAGTAAGTTTACTGGTCTTTTTCTTTTTGTACCTTACTGAAACTAGTAATGGCAGATAATAGGGTTTCTCTGGTACCCAGTGCCAGTAATAGCAGTGGTAACGAAGCTTTTGCTTCCCTTCCTTCCGAACAGTCGGATAGTGATAACAAAACCCTAACTGTCCTCTGGTGCAAATTTGCCGAAGTTTCCCAAAAAAGTTTAGAGAGAAGAACCGAAACTCTTTCTGTTCTTCCTGAGTTTGGATCTTCCAAGACTCCTAGGTTAACTGCCGAGTCTTCTAGGCAACCTCAAACTTCCAAGTCTGACGGTGGTCCTGGCTCTGTTCCCTCCATTTTCAAGGAGGAAACCCTTCTTTCAACAATCCAAGATTTTGATTTTCCTTCTTCTTATCAGGTTAGGGCTCCCCATCCTGATGAGAGGGTTAATTCAACCCTTTCGGGAGAGTTTTCCCTGTATATAGATGCACTAGAAAGCATTGTTCGCTTTCCCTTTTTAATCCTTTGTTCTCACTGTGTTTGAATCATTGGGACATTTGCCCAGGAATGCTCCTTCCCAATAGCTGGCGTCTCATCGTCGGCTTTTTGGGTTTATGTTTGGAACTTGGCATTACGCCATCTCTTTCTCTTTTTGTGCACTTTCATATTCTTTCTATCTCCCATCCTCCCGGCTGGGTTTTTCTGTCCAAACGCAATAAGGCTGAACTTGATTGGAGTGGCAGCATTCTTGCCAAAGGAACTTGCCCTTCCAACCACAAAAGATGGCGCGAACGATACTTTTTTACGTCGAGCGCCTCCATCAGATCTCAACTTCCCGACCGTCTGGAAGCGGTGTACTTCTTATTCTGAGAATAATCGGGGCCTTCCCTTATCCAAATAAGACAAGGCGGCCATCAGGAAGATCAAATCCATCCTATGGTATCAAGAGATACATGGGCTTGAGGTGGAGTATAACTCCATCATTCAGTATTGGGGCTTGGCTCATTGTGAGCTTCTAACCATCATCCTTTTAATTTTACTGAAGTGATACGTCTTTAATTCTGACTCTTGTTCTTCTTTGCAGTGCCTCCAAGAATGAACCCCGAGAACCTGCGAGTGAAGGCCGCTAGGGCAGTTGTAACAGCTGAGCAACGGTCGCCTAGAGCCTTAACCGTTGACCAAGAGGCTTCTATTCCCTCTCCCGACCCTTCTTACAGGGGTATCAGGAATATCAAGCTTGTGGCTGATGCTTCGGGTAAAGGGAAGAAGCCGATGGTGGAGAGGTCAAATGTCTCCTCCTCCGCTCGAACCAAAAGGAGGCATAATACAGTTGATGCTTCCTCCCATAAAAAATCCAAAAATTCTGAGGATTGTGAGGAGGTCTTTACCCCTCAGTGGACCCTGAAGTTGACCGATAGGGTGACACAAGACCCTGAGAAAGCTGCAGAGTGGAGCTCCCTCAGTCTTATACCTTATGATCGTTAGGAATTTGAAGCCCTGAACGATGATGCCCTTGTTAGTCAGTCCACAAGGTACCGGTCTTCCTGCTTGTTTATTTTTTCATAATCTCTTATGACTTCTTCTGATAATCTCTGCCTTCCCAAGAATGTTGTGTTGAGCTTCTATCAGCACATGGAAGCATTGAGCCGGGTTGGCCGCAACGGCTCTTTGCTGCAGACCTGTGAAGAGAATTTGGCCAAGGCGAATTCTGAGATAGACCGGCTGACGGCAGCTGCTAAGGAGCTGCAAAGAAAGCATAAAGAGGAGATGAACTCCCTTAAGGAGGCCCTCAATTCTTCAAGGGCTCACACTGTTGCTGCCGAGTGCGAGGCCAAGAAGCAGAAAGAAGCTGCCATGTACTTCGGTGACAGACTAGAATTTAAGTGTGCGGAGAACGAAAGATACTTGAAGTTGGCGATTCCTAGCAAGCCCGAGCATATCAAGCCAGAGCTTCGAAAGGATTGTGTTCAAAAATATCTGAACAACGTACCTTTCTCCAAACTGTTAGGTGCCTTCAACATCCAATCTTACCGTTTGGGGCAATATGATGTTTGGGAAAAAATTCTCGAATCCATCCCTTCCTTCGATACAGCTCCCTTTCGTGAGGTGTGCCACAAGGAGGTCTTCGGGAAATTAGGCATGGATCTCCTAGACTGGGCCTGGGAAGAGGATGATCCTTTTCCTGCTGACCCAGAATATGAGGAATATCTTGCTGACGAACCGCCACTCCAAGAGGAAAAATCACAAGCTGAGTCACAAGCTGCTGAGGAAGAGGACTCTGACAACGACAATCTTGAGGAAGGCTCTTCTCAGGATACTGAGAAAAGTTCTCCTGTACAAGGCTCCTCGGGCAACAATGAGGAAGAGGCTTAGGGAGTTATCCTTTTTTTTTTCTTTTTTTCCCTTGTTAATGAATAGACACTTCTTCCATGTTTGCCTTACTATTTCCTCGTCTCCTATCGAAATCTTGTCTTGAAAAATATAAATGATAAAAACTTATCACTTAACTTCACATTCCTCGACGAATGATAATCTTGTAAAGATATTATGTAGATATGTTTTGGAAAGATGCCTTTATCTTCCCCACTCCTTCATTTATTGCAAAGTCCACACGTTTCCCTTCTGGTACCTGTGAAGTCCAAACGTTTTCTTGCTTTGGTATACCATTCATTGTTTCCAATAAATTGGTAATACATCCATTATCACAATGGCGGTGCGACGGTTGGAGGTATTCTCGCATCAGGTGCTCGTTTCCACGTGGCCTCCTTTTGACCGTCGATCTTGCTTGTTGTGGATTTCAAAGCGTCTTTTCGATCTGGGCCATTGGTTGTCTTTGGCTTTCAACCGTCGTCTCGATACCTGAGGCTATTTAAAGCCTTCGTGGGTACTCTCCGTCTATCCTGCTATCTGCAAGTCAGATTTGCAAAAGCGACATTCCGTCCTCCTGCCTGCTTCCGTATTCCTCGTACTCCAACTATAACTCTATCAGCTTCTGAATCTAGTGAGCTTTTTGTTATCACCCATCTCTTCCCCTTTCCCCCTTTAGTAAATTGCACAGTAGTAATACTTGGGGTTTATTTAATGGGTATTTCGAGTATTGCATATCTGATAGAGAACTAGGGTTTTTCCTCATTTCTTTTGTTGTTGGGCTTTTGTACTGATACGGCTTTTTCTTTGTTACAGTGGCTCCCAGAATCGATCCGAACTTTATCAGAGTGAAATCTTGTAAGAAAATCATTCCATCAGCGGTGGTTGGGGCCAGTGAGGTGGTTTCAGTTGGTGAATCCTCTAAGCGTAAGGCGACTGCTGTTGGTGAATCTTCAAGTCAAATTCCCACAGTTTCTATTGATGCCACCCCTACGCTTCTTCTGCCTGAAGTGATCGCTCGTTCTTCCCAGGAAGATCTTGATCACTCCATTGTTGATGGCGCTGGCTAACGCCCCGATGCAAAGACTGTTCATGCATCCTTGAAGGAGACTCTTCGGGCATCTGAGGCAACTATGTTGGCATCTGATGAAGGTGCGGTCTCACCAGGTGCTGCTTCTATTTCCAACTCTAGAGCTTGTTTGGCATCCTCTTCCTCTCCTTCGGAGTTGAAGGGTTTTGCCACCAGGAAGCGTCGTCGGTTGGCAAGTGATGTAGCTCATCCTTCTCTTGATGTAGCTCATCCTTCTCATCCTTCGCCTGAATTAGTGTCAAACGAGTTTGACAAAGCGTTGGAATGGTGCACTGCTACTTGAATGACTTCCGAGAGCGCAGTTCTTTCCAAACTTCCAGATGATGTCTTTATGAAGTCAATGGTGATGTAAGTCTTTCTTCATTATCTTTTGATTTTGAATATTACTCTTCTGCTCCTTTTTAACTCGGAAGTTGTTTGCAGGAGTCTTACTGGTAACTTCCACAACCAAGTGGAAGCAGCCTCTAGGCTCAGTAGGTCGAGCAATGAAGTTTCCAAGCTCCGGGAAATCTCTAAAGCTAAAGACGCTGAGATTGCTCGCCTTAGAAAGCTAGCTTGGGAGGTTGCAGGAGAAAAGAATTCGGTGATCGATCGTCTCCGGTCAGACTTGGATGATGCCAGGGAGAAGATCCGGAAAATGGAGCGAGGAGTTGGTAAGTCAGGAGACAAAGGATCTGAAGCGTTACCTCAAAGGCAAGCTGTCATTCCTTTGCCCAAATCCCTTCCAACTGCCGTTCGCAGAGCCTGCGTCTTCAAGTATTTACACAGTAAGCCCTTTGTTGATATGCTGAATGCTTATAACTTGCAGGCGTACCGGGATGGTGAGAACGAAGTATGGGAATCAATACTAAGGAAGGATCCTCATTTTGATACGACTCCCTACAGTGCTGTTTGCCATCCTGAAGTATTTACCAATCTGGGTCTTCTTTCTCCTGACTGGACCAAAAATAAGATTGATCCTCCGCCTTCTGATCCAGATATTATGCATTATCTGGAAGATTCTCCTGTTTATTCTCCCATGGAAGGATTCAATTATGATGAGCTCGCCTTGAATGCAAGTTTGGTCGAGGACCATACTTCTCCTGGACAAGCTGGACAAAGAGTATGAAATTGCGGAGGATTTTATACATACTGAAATGTTTTTTGTAATCCTCATTTCTCCTCTTCTTTTTCTTGAATCCATACCGATGCTTGACTCATGTGTTTGTTCTAGTAAAGTTGTGCCGATCTTGTATGACTTCTTAATGATCACCGATGATGACTTTCTTTTTTGACCGAAGATTGTATCTAGCTCTTGTAATCTTATGTTTGATATAAAGACTGGCCTCTTTTGGTCTTTTGAAGAAATAAGAAGTTAACTTCATCATGAACTTTGCTAGTCACTTGAATCGCTGTTGCACTAGGTCTTAGTTGTTTAGAACAATGCCTTTACTTAAAGATTTCCGGAGAAATACAATAAGTCTGAGAAGGAACTCACTCGGGTTTTAAACCGATGCCTTGTAGAAGGAACTCACTCGGGTTTTAAACCGATGCCTTGTAGAAGGAACTCACTCGGGTTTTAAACTGATGCCTTTACTTAAGGATTTCCGGAGAAATACAATAAGTCTGAGAAGGAACTCACTTGGGTTTTAAACCGATGCCTTTACTTAAAGATTTCCGGAGAAATACAATAAGTCTGAGAAGGAACTCACTCGGGTTTTAAACCGATGCCTTGTAGAAGGAACTCACTCGGTTTTTAAACCGATCCCTTTACTTAAGGATATTTCGAAAATTCAATAAGTCTTGAAGGAACTTACTCGGGTTTCAAACCGACGCCTTGCTGAAGGAACTCACTCGAATTTTCATCCGATGCCTTGACTTAAGAAATTCCGAAAAAATTCCATAAGTGTTGAAGGACCCACATGGATTTTCATCCGATGCCTTATAGTCAGATCTTGTTCTTGAATGTGGTGTATGATGCCCCCCAATCAAAAGATAATTTGTTGAAAGCCAATAATTGCATTGATTGAGTTGAAAATTTTTTACATCATGAACAAAATTGAAATCATCATCAAGGATAAATTTTTTTGAGATGCCTGGCATTCCACGAACGATCCAACTCTTTCTGGGTGTTGATGTTCTTTAGCCTGTAAGCTCCTGAACCGACTGGTTTTACAACCATATAAGGTCCTTCCCAGGACGGGTCCAATTTTCTTTGGTGGCATGGGTCTGAAGCTAAGGTGTTTCTCAACACCAAATCTCCGGCTAAATATTGAAGATTCTTCACTTGGGTATTATAATGAGACGCTATCCTTCTTTGATAATGTTGAGTTCGTGCCATTGCCTTTGCCCGAACTTCATCCAACAAATCAAGACTATCAAGTAGTCCTTGCTCGTTCGCTTTTTCCTCGAACTCTCGATCCCGTAATGTCCCCGCCATTATCTCCACAGGTGCCAATGCTTTGGACCCATATGCTAACCTGAATGGAGTTTCTCTTGTGGGTGTTCGAACCGTAGTTCTATAAGCCCACAGTACATTATGAAGTTCTTCGACCCATAAAGCCTTGTCAGCTTCAAGTCTTCTCTTTATTCCTTCCAGTAGCGTTCGGTTAGTAACTTCTACTTGTCCATTGCTCTGGGGGTATGCCACTGAGGACATACGATGCTTGATCATATAAGTTCCACAAAATTGCTCGAATTGGGAACAGTTGAACTGAGTACCATGGTCGGTGACAATAATCTTTGGAATCCCAAAGCGATATATGATTGACTCAAGCACGAATTTCTCCACTTTTTTCTCAGTAATTGTTGCCAGGGCGCTGGCTTCAACCCATTTCATGAAGTAATCAATTGCTACTATCAGATATTCCCGTCCGCCCGACGCCTTGGTGAATTTACCCATGATATCAATTCCCCACATCGCAAAGGGGATGGGATCTAGAATTGAAGTCATGGTTTCCGCTGGGTGCTTCGATACTGTAGCATGAATTTGACAATTGCTACATCGACGAACATACTCCATAGCAGCCTCTTGGATCTTAGGCCAATATAAACCAAGTCTTATAATTTTGTGTGCCAGGGCTCCTCCACCCATGTGAGCACCACAAATTCCTTCATGAACTTCAGCCAAAGCTGAGTTTGCTCCTTCGGGACCTATACATCTCATAAGGGGTCCAGAATAAGATCTTTTGTATGGTCTCCCATTCTGAATGACAAATCTTGCTAATCGTATCTTGATCAATCTTGCCTCTTTCGGATCCTCAGGTAATTTGTCATCTCCCAGATACTCGATTATCGGATCCATCCAGCAACGCTCTGCATCAATATAAGAAATTTCTTTCCCAAGATAACTTGGAAATGTTATCTCTTCAATGTAGACCGAAGGGTCTAGATTTTTTTCTTTGGCATTGGCTAATCGGGATAGCTCATCTGCCACTATATTCTCAGTCCTCGGAATCTGAGATATCTTCAAATTCCGAAATTGCTTTTGAAATGCCTGCACAATCTCTTGATACATTTGCAAGCTTGGTTCTTTAATACCATACTCCCCTTGGACTTGGTTGACTATAAGTTGGGAGTCACTATAAATGTAACGTCTGCAATAGACAATGCTTTTGACAACCGAAGTCCAGCTATCAGGGCTTCATATTCTGCTTCGTTATTACTTGCTTTGAATGCAAATCTCAAAGCATATCGAATAATAAATCCTGCTGGACTTTTCAATAGAATTCTAGCTCCTGCTCCATCTTTATTATTCGAACCATCCACATATACCTCCCAAGTGGTTGGTATAATGGGATCTTCAATGGTGGTCTCCATTGGAGCAGTAGTTTCTACTACAAAATCGGCTAATGCCTGAGCTTTGATTGCCGTTCTGGGCTTAAAGCTTACTTGGAACTCACTGAGTTCAACCGACCAGGCCACCATCCTTCTAGACAAATCTGGTTTATTAAGAACTTTATTAAGAGGAAAAGTTGTAAATACCTCTATTGGATGAGCCTGGAAATATAGCCTTAGCTTCCTGGTGGCCATCATGAGAGCAGAGCCTGCTTCTCAATCTGCAAATATCGTGTCTCCACATCAAGTAATACGTGACTCACATAGTACATCGGCCATTGTTTCTTATCTTTCTCACGAACAAGTACTGCACTGACCGCTGAAAGGGACGCCGCTAAATATAGCAGTAAGATTTCCCCCTTCTCTGGTCTGGACAAAATTGGTGGTTGTCCTAGTGCCTCCTCTAACTCCTCGAAAGCTTTCTGGCATTCTTCAGTCCATTTTGCTTCCTTGCTGCCCCTCAAATCTTTGAGTGCCTTGAAGAATGGCAAACACTTCTCTCCAGACTTGGAGATGAATCGATTCAAAGCGGCAATTCTCCCTGTTAAACACTGTACATCACGAACAGTTTTGGGAGCCTGCATGTCAATCAGAGCTTGTATTTTGGTAGGATTAGCCTCACTACCTCTCTGTGACACCATGAAGCCCAAAAATTTGTCTGAAGAAACTCCAAAGGCGCACTTTTCTGGGTTCAGCTTCATTTGATACTTTTCGCAGCACTGAGAATACCTCAGTTAAATCTGCAATATGATTTGCTCTTGTAAAGCTCTTTACTAGCATGTCGTCAACATAAACTTCAACATTCTTCCCAATTAAGTCCTTGAAAATCTTGTTGACGGCCCTTCGATATGTAGCTCCTGCATTTTTCAGGCCAAATGGCATGACTTTGTAATAGTAGCTTTCACGATCAGTCATGAAAGCCGTGAACTTCTCATCTCCCTTATTCATAAGTATCTAATTATACCTGAGTAGGCATCCATGAAACTTAAGAGTTTCATATTCTGCAGTCGCATCTATCAAGAGGTCAATCCGAGGTAATGGATAACAATCTTTAGGGCAAGCCTTGTTGAGATCTGTGTAGTCTGTACACATTCTCCACTTCCCATTCGCCTTTTTTACCATTACCACGTTGGCTAACCAAGTTGGGCATTCAATTGGTTCTATGAAACCAGAATTCTTCAGTTTTTCAACTTCGCCCCGAACGGCTTCATATTTTTCAATGGAGAAATTTCTCCTTTTCTGGATCACTGGTTTCACCTACGGATCTATCCAGAGTTTGTGCTCTACAACAGCCCGATCAATTCCTGGCATGTCTTCGACAGACCATGCAAATACGTCATTATTCTGTTGAAGAAACAACTTCAACTCTTCCTTGAATTCCTCCAATTGCTCAGACCCGATATAAGTAATCTTATTCTCATCCTCGGTACACAGTTGGATTTGTTCCAGCTTTTCCACTGGCTCGGGCCTTTGCATTTCTGCATCTTCCCGATCACCCCGGACTTTTATAGGTAGGGCAGTCACCTTCCTGGGGCCTTCTTTGTCTTTTAAATAGGCAACGTAACATTGCCGAGAGATCCTTTGGTCAGAGGAAACTTGACCAATTCCCATGTTAGTCGGGAATTTTATCTTCAGGTGTTTCGTCAAAACAATAGCACCTATCTTGGATAAAGATGGTCGCCCGAGGATAACATTATAAGCTGGCAGTTCCCGAACCACCAAAAAATTGATTCGGACGGTCGTTTCCTTAGGAAAACTTCCAATAGATAAGTCCAACTGGACAGATCCTTCCGCCACTGCAGATGATCCTACAAAACCATATAAATGCGTGGATGAAGGCTCCATCAAGTCCTCATCCACCTTCAGCTTTTGATACACTTTATAAGAAATCAGGTCAGCTGCAGACCCTGTATCAACCAAAACTCTATGCACTTCTCGGCGTGCAATCTCTACCTTGATGACTATGGCATCATCATGAGGTAGACAAACGCCTCTTTCATCCTCCTCGCCAAAGGTGATAGAATCTTCACCGTTTGGCTTCTTCCGCTTCTGCATCTCTCTAGTTCCGATAAATTTGGATTTTGTCTTTAAACTCCGGAGTGATTCGGGCTCTGGTCCTCCGAAAATTGTAAGGATCGGTGATCGAGTAGCATCAATCACCTCCTTGCCTTTCTTAGACTTTGGAGCCTCCTTTGATCGTTCTGAACTAACCGAACGATCCCTTTTAGGGGCAGCCTCGCGTGGCTCACGTGGCTCCTCCCTTCTTCTACTAACAAAATTGGACAAGTGTCCCTGAGATATTAATCTCTCAATATCTGCTTTTAGATGACGACAGTCATTTGTATAATGACCATAGTCCTTGTGGAATCGGCAATATTTTTCTCGATCCTGCTGCTCTCCAGGCTTCAAAAGAATTTTAGGTGGCCACTTCAAAATATTTCGCCTTTTGATGATATTTAGAATATCAGCCTGAGGAGCATTCAATGGAGTATGCTCACTTTTACCGGGAGACCTCTGGCGCCAAGCCTGAGATTTTCCAACTCGATCGCGAACATTCTTCTTTGGCTTCTGCTTCTGCTCAGGAGCCTTCTGTTCCTTAGTGGAGGCTTTATTGTCTCCTTGGCGCGCATCTAAGATCTCCATGACTTCGGCCTGCTTCTGGCATCTCTGTACCAACTCAGAATAAGTTGCAGGCATATCCTGTAGTAATAACTCTAGGAGTTTTTTGTTAGTGAGTCCAGTGAATAGAGCAGTTTTGGCTACTTGCTCATCCAAATTTTCTATCTCCATCGTTACTTTGTTGAATCTTTTCAGAAACTCTCTGATCGATTTGCTCTTTCCTTGTCTGACGGTAAACAAGGTTTCTTCCGTTTTCTTGACCTGTATTCCACTCTAGAATCGCCCTATGAATTTGCGCGCCAGCTCATCAAAGTTTACGATCGTTCCAGATGGGAGGTTCGAAAACCACTTTTGTGCTGCTACGGTTAAAAATGAACCAAAAACCCTGCATAGAATTTCATCAGAATTACCTGAAACTGCCATGGTTTGTTGGTAATAGCCAATGTGGGCTGTTGGGTCTCCGGAGCCATCGAATGTAGAAAAGGTAGGCAAACGGAAGTTGTGGGGAAACTGATATCCTGCAAATGGCTCGGCAAAGGGGGTTTTCTGAATAACTGAGTAAATATCCTCAGTTATCCTTCCCTTAGCCAACTGCCCTAATTTTTGATTGATGTTGGCCAATTCCTAACCAATCTGAGTCGGGTGATCTTCAGCAATATGATCACGACCTCGAAAAACACGATCTTCACGAGCTATTCGATCATCACGAACGGCCCGTCCATCACGAACATTCCGCTCATCGCGAACTGCTCGATCATCACCAACGGTTCGTCTGACAGTTGGTGAGTGAGTCCTCACCCCCGTATCCAACCTTGTATTTGAATCGGTTGTACTTTCTTGTGGTCTGTCGAACCGATCGTCCCGCCTAGGTTGATCGTCAATTCTCCTAGGCCCTCGGTCACCTTCATGAAAGTTCTGACCGATATTCCGATCTTCAGCCAATCTTTGATCACGTGGCAATGCATGCCTCCTTGAATCGCGATGATCAGGTTCTTGTGGTGATACCACTCGTGTGGTGAGCACGCGGAGTGCTTGACTCACCTCCAAGAGTTGAATCTTCACCTGATTCAATTGATCTTGGAATGTATCTGGAGGATTATGTCCTCCCTGACCACCATCTACTTCAAGAGGATGTTGGCTTCCCTGGGGAATGTCTGGATTATTCACTCCAGGGATTTGAACACCGGAATCACGCTGTGCAGCGGTTGCTGCTGATCTAGTCACCATGGCTTTACAAGTCTTTCCCACAGACGGCGCCAAATGATGCGTCCAAAATTTGCTCAGCCCTTAGATCTCCTCGTGATGACCTGCAAAACGAAAGCGTCAGACGTGGCCCGACCGCTAGGGTCGGGAGTCCACCTCCGAAGGCTAAGTCAGTTGATGAACTTAATCACAAACGGCTCTGCTAGAAGCATAGAGCTAAGGAATGAAAGACTGGGAAAGGTGATCTAGATCGTCAGCCCCTGATAGTTTACGTCTACCAGTGTGTATGTGAATCTGAGTCCCCTTCACCTCGTAGGCAAGTAAGGTTTATATAGAGTGTACCTTCGAATCTTCTTCGTTGGATGTACTTGAGCCTTCTTCGGATAGTCGTTGGATCTTAACAGTTAGATCCGTTGAGCGATAGACTTCTACTAGTTTGGACTAGTAGAGGACTCCTGGGATAACCTTTAGGTTATGTGATGATTATCCCCTTGATAATGATAAGCAACATCCGTCAATTTGTGCCTGCCATCCTAATTGTCACATCCTCCCAGCCGGTACCCTAATTGGCATACCCGAGAGTGTGATCCACAGCCTCGAAGATCAAGTATCGAGGAAATCATCCTCCCACATATACAATAACATAATCATAAACAGGAATTAATCAAGGTTTAATATTATAAACAAGGTTCAAAACAAAAATGAATAATCAGTATAATCAGAGTGCGAAAAAGATACCGGATATCCAATGATATAAAAAAGGAGTAAAGTGAGGCGGAAACTCACTTCACCAAGATAGCGGAACATAGTATGAAAGTCAAAAGGAATTACAACTGAAACAAATGTACTAAGAAATAAACTAAGATCAAGCGTATTCTAGTTTATAGATAACGTCTTCATAAGTATGGACTTCGTCAATCCAATGAATCCGTTCTAACTCTATGCTGTTTTTTCAAAAGTAGTACGCAGCTTGATCCGCCGAGGGATCATCAGAGTAATCTTGATCGTCGCCAGCACCTTGCGTGTAATACGCTTCATTGGCTTGCGCTTCACTGTACTGCTCGTCATAATAATCTACCTGCAGGATAATCTAAACAAAGAATATACAAAAAGGAATGAGTTTCAAAGAAACTCAATAAGGTAGTTAATCCATAACATCATAGATAACATGTGGCAAAACATAACATGATGCAATGCAGTAGGAAACAGATAAGTGTGAATGCATCTAACTCAATGTATGCTGGTCTCTATGGTAGACATGCATTAAGTCATAGCACCGTACTTCTTAAGGAAAGTTCGCTCACACCCTCAACCATATAAGAT
This sequence comes from Hakea prostrata, assembly GCF_041222555.1. Classification (NCBI taxonomy): domain Eukaryota; kingdom Viridiplantae; phylum Streptophyta; class Magnoliopsida; order Proteales; family Proteaceae; genus Hakea; species Hakea prostrata. The sequence goes on along the minus strand of NC_142601.1, from coordinate 41,296,017 downwards.
ATCTTGGGCAGCCGGTTGGTAATGGGTCCTGCATCCCTCTCGGACAAACAATGGTAGGGGGTTAAGTCAACACACTCTCTCACAACCATTTGGCATAAGTACTGGCGCATGTCAGGGAAAAGCCTAGCCCAATGCAAGTCATCTACTCAGTTACATCAACTCAGGTCCAGATACTTCCATTCCTTGTCCCTAACGATCCTTTTCGATATCCTTTCCACTAGAGTCCTAATAGTCCCTGATTACGGACTCATCAACCCTATTGGTTATCCACATATGGTAAACGGGAAGCTCTAATGTCCCCTCACGGATCATTTCACTGGTCTTGAGCGCCCATGAGCCCAAGTCTAGCCATATGCAACCCTCCAATAAATGGCCCCCACAATGTGATTCCCGTCCTCTCACGAGTTGGTTACCGGTCTTGAGCGCCCGTGAATCCCCATTGCTACCACGAGTCGTTCGGTCTCAATACCCTTCCGAATCGGGTCTGATATAACAGGGGTATATCCTAGCCAAACACTGCTAGACATCCCTAGGTATGACAACCATTGATTCAGGAAAGTGTCGATGGGCAACCCCGGAAACATCCCATACTATTTCCGATAATGTCCAAGGACAGAAGTGTCAAAAGGACACCTCCCAATCCCAAACCAAACTTAATCAAACACATTCTCAGATCAGTCATGACATACACAACCAGTATTTCATCATATAAAAGAGAATGTAAAAGCAAAATCAGATTAAGCAGTAATAAGTAATTCATATAACATGAATAATGAAAAAGATGATATAAACAAGTGCTACTGTTCCCACAGTAGGAGATCAGAGTTAAAATACAACAACAATAGGTAATCTCATAGTTTCATAAAGTAGAAACCAGAGAACAAGTAATCTATGTAGTTAAGGAATTAACTGTCCTTACCTTCTAACTCGGATGGGATCTTAAAGAATCAAGTATGATCTTGACTAAACCTGAGAAGACAGTCCTAAACAAGTGCACACAACATGTTAGGAAAGATGCATAAAGGAAAAGATCATAAATCAATTGAAACAGACTAAGATTGAGGTTGCTGTACTCATTGGTAGATTGATTGGTCTGTTGGACCAATCGACCAATGAGTCGACCAATGCAGACAGTGGCCTGCAAGAATCCGAATTTTGAGAATCCAGAACCGAATTCAATGGTTCAAAAGGGTACAAATTAGAGGGGAATTATTATGATAGTATTCTAGGGTATAGAGGATATCAAATCATAAATCAAATCAAGTTCCCAAATTATAACCTAGGAACACAAAGGTTAACCTACTAGGTTAAACATAGATTATGAGAGAAAAATATTATAATCAAAGATTCAAGAATTAGGATATGAGGATTAAAGATATAGTAAAGAAAACACATTGATTGGGTTACCATGATTAAACTAGAGGTTCTTGATCTTACCCAAGAATTAGGGTTTTACCCTTTTTGGTTCCCTCGGAAAATAATTGAGAGCTCTGGATGAAGGGAGATAAATTGTTAGCCAAAAATAACAAGAAGGGTCATTCAATGATGAAGTTTAGGTTAACTCAATATTACCCAAGAAGATTTTCCTTCACAAGGGAGGTTACCAAAAGCTCTTCAGACTATCTCATAGGTTAGGGTTTCAAAGGATTAGAGTTAGGGTTTCGAAGATTCCACTGGCTGAGGTTAAGATCATGGATCTTAAAGATCATGATGAGATCATGGAATAGATGGTTGCAAGAGTGCATCATCTTCTTCCTGATCTCAACGAAGAACAAAATTAAAGAAAGAAAATCAGAGGTAGAAGAGAGAGTGAGTGAAATCATACCTTTGCTGTAGGAGGATGAAGAATTCTTAAAGTCTTTGCGAGAGATCACCAAAGAATGCAAGGGAATGGGTTAGATTAGGGTTCTAACTCGTTCCAGAGGCTTAGGAGGCAGAGGAGCCAGAGTATTCCCGAGATTAGACTTAAATAGAAGAGACAGGATTCAAATTTCAAAAACATAATCAATTGGTCGATTGATTGGTCGATTGGTCCAATCGACCAATCAAGACAACAACTTCAAAACAGGGAATTGAAGGCTCAGATCAAGTCCAAACATCAAGGGGTTTTGCACACACCTAGAGTGACATACCTAGGAGTTAGAAATGCCTTTGAATCAATACAGAGACCACTCCAAACCATCAACTAATCCAATCTTCATCCGGGTGCAGTTCCCACCATTGGGACACTGGCATCAACACTCATGGATTCCAATCTAGCCATCAAGTCTTCAACATAAATGGCCCAAAGATGGCTTCTTGCCTTACTTCGGGTCACTGGACCTACAAATAACAAAGTTTCCGGATTAGGGTCAGGGCTGGGTTTCACATTCTCCCCCCTTAAAGAAATTTCGTCCTTGAAATTGAAAGCGTACCTGTGCTTCCAAAGAGGTGAGGAAACTTTTCCTTCATATCTTCTTCCTTCTCCCAAGAAGCTTCTTCCGGGGTTTGGTCCTTCCAACGAATCTTTACCAAAGGGATGGTGCGATTCCGCAATTGCTTGTCTTTCTTATCCAAAATTTCAGCTGGCTCTTCATCATAGGTAAGATCAGCACTAAGTCCTTCAGGTGCTTGATGTAAGACATGTTCCGGATTTTCAACATATTTCTAGAGCATCGAAACGTGGAACACATTATGCACAGCAGCAATAGCCGAAGGTAATGCCAATCGATAAGCAACGGGTCCAACCTTTTCCAAAATCTCAAAAGGTCCAATGAAACGAGGGCTAAGCTTTCCTTTAACATTAAATCTCATCACACCCTTCATTGGTGAAACCTTCAAGAAAACTTTCTCTCCAACTTGAAATTCCGGATCAGTCCTTCTCTTGTCAGCATAGGATTTCTGTCTTGACTGAGAAGACTTAATCCTTTCTCTTATCATATCCACCATTGCGCTCGTAGCTTCAATCATTTCAGGACCTAAGACTTTTCTTTCACCCGTCTCAGTCCAATATAATGGTGTTCTACAAGTGCAACCATACAGAGCCTTAAACGGAGCCATGCCTATCGTTGCTTGATAACTGTTATTATAGGCAAACTCAACCAAAGCTAAGTGTTCATCCCAATTTCCACCCATATCCACCACGCAAGATCTGAGCATGTCTTCCAATGTCTGAATTGTCCGCTCAGATTGTCCATCTGACTGTGGATGATGAGCTGTACTCAAGTTCAAATGGGTTCCCAAGGCCTTCTGTAAACTGTTCCAAAACCTTGAGGTGAACCTAGGATCACGATCGGACACAATACTCATTGGTACACCATGTAGATGAACCACATTATCCACATAAAGTCTAGCTAGCTTATCCAAAGTATGAGTGATCTTCATAGGAATAAAATGGGCTGATTTGGTCAACCTATCAACAATCACCCACACAGTGTCATTGCCTTTACTCGTCCGAGGCAAGCTAGTCATGAAGTCCATAGAGATATCTTCCCACTTCCAATTAGGAACAGGAAGGGGCTGAAGCAATCCAGATGGAGGTTGATGAACGGCTTTTACACGCTAGCAAGTCTCACATTTGGCAACAAAGTCATCAACATTGGCCTTCAAACCAATCCACCAAAAATGTTCCTTCAAGTCCTTGTACATCTTGGTGCTTCCAGGGTGTACTGTAAAGATTGATTGGTGTGCTTCCTTCAATATTTCCTTCTTAAGATCTTCATTTGTTGGCACACACAATCTACCTCTAAACAATAAAGCACCATCGAAAGATATACCAAAGTCGGGATCCGACTCAGGATTCGAAGAAATCTTCTCAACCTTGTCGTTAAGTTCTAGATCAGAACTCTGCAAAGCAACAATCTTATCTCTAAGACCAGACCTTGCCGTCATAGCAGAAAGAACAACAGCAGAATTTTCAGGAACAACTTCCAAATCAAAACTCTCAATAGAGGCCAACAAGGGTAGACTTAAAGCATTCAAATCCAAAACCTTCTTCTGAATCTTCCTACTAAGAGCATCAGCAACAACGTTTGCCTTACTAGGGTGATATTGAATATCACAATCATAATCAAAGACTAGTTCCAACCATATTCTTTGCCTCATGTTTAACTCTTTCTGGGTAAAGAAGTATTTCAAACTCTTATGATCCGTGAATATGGAAATTTTCTCACCATAGAGGTAATGTCTCCAAATCTTCAAAGCAAAAACAACAACGGCAAGCTCTAAATCATGAGTGGGGTAATTCCGCTCATAATCCTTCATTTGCCGAGAGGCATAGGCTACAACCTTACCGTGCTGCACATCAGTACACAACCCAAACCAATCTTCGCGCATCAGTATAGACTGTCATACCACCTGAACTATCAGGTATAGTCAAAACCGGGGCACTTGTCAGTCTATCCTTCAATTCTTGGAAATTCTTCTCACAAGTGTCAGACCAAACAAACTTCTCTTCTTTCCGGTTTAACTTAGTCATAGGAGCAGCTAACCAAGAAAAGTTCTCAATAAACCTTCTGTAGTAACCTGCCAGACCAAGGAAACTTCTTATTTTTCATTACGAGTCTTCGGTCTTTCCCAATCAGCAACTGCTTGGACTTTTTCAGGATCAACACGAATACCTTCAACAGAAACCACATGGCCGAGGAATACTACACTCTTGAGCCAGAAATCACACTTGCTAAACTTAGCATAAAGTTTCTTTTCTCGTAGTCTTTGCAAAGTGAAATTTAGATGCCTTTCATGCTCTTCTTCACTTTTTGAATAAATCAGAATATCGTCAATGAAGACAATCACAAATTTATCGAGCACATCATGAAAGACTTGGTTCATGAGGTCCATGAACACAGCAGTAGCATTAGTCAATCCAAAAGGCATGACTCGAAATTCATAATGGCCGTACCTTGTTCGGAAAGCTGTCTTGAAGACATCACTTGACTTCACTTTCAACTGGTGATATCCAAACCTTAAGTTAATCTTTGAGAACACAGTTGCACCCTTCAATTGATCAAAGAGATCGTCAATCCGGGGCAGCGGGTATCTATTCTTGATAGTCAACTTATTCAACTCATGTAATCAATGCACAGACGCATACTACCATCCTTCTTTTTGACGAACAAGACTGGAGCTCCCCAAGGTGACACACTAGGTTGTATGAAACCTCTTTCAATGAGCTCATTTAACTGGTTTTGCAACTCTTTTAACTCAGTAGGAGCCATCCTATACGGAGCCTTAGATATCGGAACGGCACCAGGGACGAGATCAATAGAAAACTCAACATCCCTATCTGGAGGCACTCCCAATAGATCATCAGGGAAAACATCAACAAAGTCACAGACAACCTTGACTTCGTCAACTCTTTTCTCCACTTTTCTTTTGCCTTCAGAAGAAGCATCATCTACTATGGTATAGATTTGCATCAGTGTGGACAATATCTTTTTACAAACCTTTCTTTTCTCACCTTGAAATTTAAAAACTGAACCTACGCAAGTATGGAATTGAATCTTTCTCGAGGAGCAAAGAAATACAGCTTTGTGGGCTGTTAACCAATCAATTCCCAAAATAACATCGAAGTCTTTCATATCAAGAAGTACCAAATTAGCTTCCAAGTTCATCTTACCAACCAACACATGACATTTAACTAATCCTTTATCTAGTTTCACAATAGGACCAATAGGTGTACTAATCAATAAACAACTAGACAAATTCTCAGGGATTAGGTCAGTCTTCTTAATGAATGTAGATGATATGAACGAATGAGATGCACCCGTATCAAATAAAACAAATGCAGGAAAAGAAGCGACTGATAATGTACCTGTGATCACATCATGGCTTCCATCTTGCTCAGTACTAGAGATACTGAACACTCTACCAGAGGGAGGAGCAGGAGCACTCTTCACCATTGGGATAGGTTGCTGGACAAGCCTCTTCGGACAATCACGACCAAAATGACCGGACTGCTTACAGAAGAAGCAAACAAAATTGCTCGGTCCTACCAGAGCAGCTGCAACAGGAGGCTTCCGAACAAAAGGCTTAGGATTCGCATTCACTGGCCTAGCACTTGCATTCACTGGTGGTCGATTCCCGCCATACTGAAATTGACCAAGCTGTCGAAAACCAGGGCTTTGACCTATACTCCTAGGCTGAAAAGCAGGAGTGGGATAGGATGTAGGTCTCACAAAGCGCCGATTATTACGATCCACCAAACTAGGGTTTCTAGACTGCCAAGGCCTTTGCACGCGAGCATTCTCCTTTTCATTTTCTTCCAACTTCTTCGAGTTCTGCACCACTTGGGCATAGCTCACTATTGGCTGGACAGTGAGATAGCCGTTAATGGCAGGGCGCAATCCCTTAAAGAACTTCTTCACCTTAGCAATATCAGGCTTCAGAGAATCAGGAGCAAAGAAATGAAGTTCCTCAAACTTCTATTGGTACTCTAACACAGACAAGGATCCTTGTGCGAGAACCATGAACTCAGCTTCCTTCGCATCCTTTACCGCCTCAGGAAAATAATTCATGCAGAAAGCCTCTTTGAATAAATCCCAAGTTACAACACCTGCATTCAAACCTTCTAAAACAGGCCGAGTGGAAGTCCACCAAGCATCGGCTTCATGCTGCAACTTTTGTTAAGCAAATAAAATCTTTTGAGCTTCGGAGCATTGCAGATGACGAAAAGTCTTTTCCAACTCACGAATCCACTTGTTAGGGAACAAGAGATCCTTGGTAACACCAGTAAAGTTGGGTACTTGCATCTTCAGAAAACTCTCCATCAGGCGAGTATGAGGAGTTCCAGAAAGGCCACCCACATTTGGAACTGCGGCATGAGGATTCACATTAACACTAGCACGAGTCTCATTATGCAGTGTCATGAAACCCGTCAACATCTGATTAAACTGAGCTGCTTGCTGTTGCATCATATTGCCCATGATGTTGGCAATATTGGCAATATCATGAAAGCTTCCGACATTCGGGGCACCTGGTATGTCCTGGGTACCTTGGTCACCAGTCTGCTGAACATGACCACCTTCAGGTATCTCACCACGACCACTTCCATGACCACTGGATTCGCCACACCCACTTCTCAGAGTAACCATTCTGCAAGAACCGGAAACATCAAAATACCAAATTTCGAAGTTTCAATGAAATCAACATGTCCACATGATTTGAAAATTTTAAATCATGCTCAATTACATCTATTTAGTCATCCAACAACAATTCATAGGACAAAAATCACATTTTCCAACATTTCAACCAAAATTGGAGCTACTGGGTCCATTGGTCGATTGATTGGTCGATTGACCCAATCGACCAATGAGTCGACCAATGCTCTGTAATCTGAAAATTCGCATTATAAGCCTCATTTTCACATTCAAACTTCATTTTAACATCTTCCACAAGTGAGAGAGCTCTGGGGAAACATCTTCTAAGGTTCTTCCAAGCATCTTTGGGTGATTCAAGTGCTTCAACAACAACATCACAACTCACATTCATCAAACACAAGGTAAAACTAACATTTTCTCTTTTACTTTCATCTTCTCATGCTTGCATTTCAATCAAATCTATGTTTTACTTGTATCCATTGTTAGAAATCATGTTTAGGAATACTTAGAAACATATTCCCTAGGTTTTAAACACAATGCCATGCATAGACAACAAGTTCTAACACCTCTTTGCACTTCTCGCAAGGTTTTCGTACCGAAATCGTTATCTTTAGAAAAATTTTGATTTCTCACAAACCGCTAGGAGTTTTCGCATGAAATCAATTGCTACATGCTCAAAATGATACTCTAGATATGTCCATATAGTTTGATTTAACCAATTTCAACTTTTCAAAAATTCAATTTTGACCTAGAATGCAAAATCCCCAAATTCCTTCTTGCTGAATTTTTCGCTTTAGATCAAATTTTCGATCGAATTTTATCAAATGAATTTCATAGACATGCAATTCCAAGTATTGCTAGTATCTTCAAATCAAATTTCCCCCAAATTTGAAATTTTCCAAAAAATTACGAAAATACCCTTTTGGTTTAAATCTTGAAATAGCACTTAACCAACAATGTCATTGTCTCTTCCACATATATTCATTATGCCGAGAGGAGTACGCAGACGAGGTAGAGGTCGCATCATATCAACCATTGCACTCGTAGCTTCAATCATCTCAGGACCTAAGACTTTTCTTTCACCCGTCTCAGTCCAGTACAATGGTGTCCTACAAGTATTACCATACAAAGCCTTAAATGGAGCCATGCCTATAGTTGCTTGATAACTGTTGTTATAGGCAAACTCAACCAAAGCTAAGTGTTCATCCCAATTTCCACCCAATATCATGGGCAATATGATGCAGCAACAAGCAGCCCAGTTCAACCAGATGTTGACCGGTTTCATGACTCTGCACAATGAGACTCATGCTGGTGTCAATGGAAATCTTCATTCCCGTGTGGAGATTCTGTAAAATCCAGCCCAAACCTAACCAGGATACCCTATTTGTTTTGGGATAAAGAAAGACTTGTTTAATGTTAGACCTTAAAGTTGGACCTTGATTTCAGTGTTATTATCTTTGGAAGCCTTAGGAAGTCATGCCAGACCTTTCCCTTAGGGTAGATCTGTAATATCTGGCCTTATCCTAACCTTGACCTGGCCCGGAATCTATTATGTTTGTAGGTCCGAAGACCTGAAGTTGGGGAAAAGAGACTGTGGACCCTTTTGGTTGATGATTTAGTGTCGAAACCCAAGCCCATGGACATTGACGATGATGCCCCTCACTTGAGAGCATTGTCAGTGTTAGTTTTGAATCTGCGCACCGAAGAGGGGTGAATTAGTTGAAATACCTAATGAACTCCTGTGCTCAATCCAAAAGTATTTCCCGAAACTAGACTTCTTTATGGACTTGTAGGAGAAAACCCCACTCAATTTGACCCCATATAACCCTCCAAATCCCTGTCCGAAGTTGCTGAACTATGTCTGGCAAATCTTGCTTGCGCATCGAATAAGGTGAGCTTAGTTGGTGGACCTAATGAACTCTCATGCTTGATATGAAGATATTTATGGAAACTAGACTTCTTTATTGACTTGTATGAGAAAACCACACTCAATTTGACCTTGTATAGCCCTCCGAATCCGCATCCGAAGTTGCTGAACTATTTCTGAAAATTCTGTTGAAACTACTTTGGGTCGATACTGTGGGTCAATACCATCAACCAAGAGCATCGACCCAACAAGCCCATATTCGAATAAAAAGGTGCTTTTTGGATATTCCTTCCTCCTTCTAAGTGAAACCTCGAACCTAAAACATTATTTCACTCATTTCAACATCTGAGAACATGGGAAGCTCCTCTAAGCCTCCTCCTTGGCTTGGGTGTTGATCTTCTTCAAGAATCCTTTGTCTCTCTTCTCTAATCTCTTCTACAAGGTATGTAACCTCTCACTCTCTCTCTAATCTACTTCGACCTCACCTTATTCTTGCTGTTAGGACTATGAAGGAGGTGTTACAACCTTGCAACCACCTCTTCTAATGTCTTCTTGTGATTCCTATAAACCCCCATTCATTCTATCAATGCTATGTATCTCATATCGATTCTTAACCTTGTCTTTCTTATGAAATTCCTCCATAGCAACATGATTTCATCTCCTAAATTGATTCCTATAGTATGCTAAGTCTGATTATATGTTGATAATCATTCCTAATCTATTGCTTATCATTCTCTTGATTGAATCCCTGATCTCCCTTGCAATTGCATTGATTCCATTATGAAACTTGATGTTCTTGCTCTCTTACTTTGATTCCTCTTCATGGAAACATGAGTTCATTTTCTTAATCTAATTTTCTTTAGAAATGAGGTTTGATTATATGTTAGTAATTGTCTATATTCTGCTGCTCATCATTCTATTGATTAAATTCCTAAGCTCTCTTGCATTTGCAATTGATTCCATTAAAGACCATGAATTCTAACTCTTAAACTTGATATGTCAATTTGGGGTTTTCTAAATTGACCATTGGATCATGTTAATTCCTTGATATTTAGTGTCTCTATATTGTGTTTGAATTGTTCCCCAAGTTTCGTATCGATCCGAGACCCGGAAGGCCAACTTTGAGCCAAAAACCCAACTTGCTGTTCGAGACCCTTTGGGTTGATACAGTGGGTCGATACCATCGACCCAAGGTATCGACCAACAAGGTTGCTGTCGAAACTTTTGCCCAGGTTTTGATCCATTCGATGTCCAATTTTGATTTCTTCTTTAATCCTTCATGTATGTTTGTTTAGGGCTTTAAGACTATAATTGGACCATTCTCTTGTGACTTCGGATCATCTTCTTCACAATTTGAGGTAAGGACGGTTATTGCCATATAACATAGACTATATGACTTTTACACTATTGTTGGTAACTTAGTAGACTTAACTTATTAATTGATTTTAGACATCATAGGACTACTGTAGTTACCTTATGACAATAGTACCATGCTTAATTACTTGGTTTATCATGTTCACTTATTCTTGTCATTTATTTATACACTGTATTATGAGATGTTATGACACGTTTCCAATATGATAATGTATTGTTGATATGTAATGTATGGAAATAAGCATGTGATTGCTTAGGTATGATTTGGGATTGGGGAGTGCCCTACTGGTACTTCTGTCCTTGGACATCGGAGGGAATAGTATGGGATGTTCTCCGAAGATGCCCATCAACGCTTTCCTAGATCATTGGATGACATACATAGGACTTGTCTAGATGTATGGTTAGGATGTCCCTGTCGTATCAGACCCGAATCGGAAGGGCATTGAGACCGAACGACCCATGGTAGTAGTGTGGATTTGTGGGCGCTGAAGACCGGTAACCATTCTGTGAGAGGACATAAATTGCATTGCGGATACCTGAAAGGGGCCATTTATTGGTAGGGTTGCAAATGGCTAGACTTGGACTCACGGGCAATCAAGACCGGTGAAATGACCCATGAGAGGACGTGAGAGCTTCCCATTTACTATTTGTGGATGATCAATAGGGTTGATGAGTCCGTAATCCGGGATTACGCTGACTCTAGTGTGAAGGATACCGGAAAGGATCGCCCGGGGCGAGGAATGGACGTATCTGGATCTGAGTTGATACGAATGAGTAGATGACTTGCATTGGGCTAGGCTTTACCGTGATATGCGCCAATACTTATACCAAATGGTGATGTGAGAGAGCGGTGACCAAATCCCCTACCATGGTTTGAGAGGACTTTACCTAATTACCTTGGTAGACCCAAGATATCTTGTATGATTGAGGGGGAGTGACATACGACCTAAAGAAGTATGGTGCTCTGACTTAAAGCATGTCTACCCTAGATGACCAGCATACTTAGAGTTAGATTCATGTTTGCATCATATGTCTCATATCATATTGCATCATGCTATGTTGTGCATCATATGATTTATGTTATTATGGAATAACTTTCCTTGCTGAGTTCTTTTGAACTCACTCATTTTTGCAACATATTTTGTTAGACTTTTCTGCAGGTACTACTACTGTTGACCGTGACGGTCAACACTTTGAGGACTAAGTTGGTGACTCATACCACTTTGGCTACGGTGACTACATCTGTGAAGGCTTTCAGTTTAAGACTCATATTTGTCAAGAGTAGATCCAGCCTGGCTTAGTTTCTTATGATTATGTTATTGAGGAGACATTGTATAAGTTAGAAGAAACTGTAACTTAGTTGCTTACCTTTTTATTTCCCTTCTTTGGAGATCTGGTTGTAATCTTTACCTTATTTCGATCTACCTTCTGCACACGTTTGTAAAGTATATTTCCCCTATACTCTATGGTTGTCTTTTGATTTGGTACTTATTATTCCGCACTCTGATGTTCTTTGTGATCCTTCTGTGATCATTTCTTAACTTTTATTATTAGATTATTTGAATACCATAATTTGTTCTTGCTTTTGATTATATTATTGTGCTAAGTGGATGTGATCGTTCCTAAACTGGATCTATTGGGCTGTGGATCACTCCCGAGTAACCCTGATAGGGTACCCCCTGGGTGGATTTAGGGCGGGATGTGACAGATTCAGTGGTCCACTGTTGGCCATGCTGGTAGGGTTGCATATGTTAGGGTTGGGCTCATGGACATCCAAGGAGCGGATCGAGTGTCGTGAGGAGTCATGAGAGCATCCGCCCCAATAATATGTGGTTGACCATGGGGTTAAGGAGTGGAGTCTAACAGCGGTAGCCAGTCTATGAGGGTTCTCACTCCTAGGTTGCAAAGGATACTGAACTGAGTTGGTTGGTGCCATAGGGGAAGTATCTGGACTTCATATAGTATGTTACCATCATGACTTGCATTGGATTAGAAAGCCCAACATGCGCCAGTACTCATTGCCAATGGTCGTGGTGAGAGAGTGTTGACTTATCCCCAACTAGGGTTTGAGAGCCAAGTGTGGACTTACCCCTTTGCCCAGGATCCTTACAGAGGTAACCAGTCATTGCTGGATCAGAGTGACTAGACCTACCCAGAGGAGGGCTGGTGTATATCTTAAAGCATGCCAACTGTTAGAGACTTGCATAGTTAGATCTTAGTAGCATTCATATTTCTGTATACCATCCATATCATTTCATATATGCATTTGTGGATTGTATTAACATATATATGAGAATTATCTATTCCTTACTGAGTTCGTCAGAACCCATTCCTTTCATTGTATATATCATATGAGTTGTACAGATGGTGGCACAACATCATAAGTTGGAGATGATTCGTATGAAAGAGCCTTCTCGTATGAAGCTGATGTGGCACAGACAGTGATTCATGAACTTGCAAAGCATGAAGCCTCCTGAAGATGCTTGGTGTGCGCTTTTAACACCCATTAATGGGTGGAGGAGACAGGTTTCTAGGCAGTTTGCCCTTCATATGGAGAAAGATTGGAGGACCCCTTTACTTGCTAATTTAGAAAACCAATTTTTAGATTTAGAAAAGAAAACCGGAAAGAAGATTATTTGTTTTATTTATTTTGCTTCCGCTGAACTCGATATTACATTTGATTCTTGATTCTTTCCTTTGATTCTTTCTTGGATATTTATTGGAGTATTTGGACTCCTGTAACCTTTTTATTAATTATTGCACTTATTCTTGCTCTTGATTGTCTATACTTGTGTTTATTATTATTGATGGGTAAGACCGTGGATCCTATGACGGTTCACTCCCACGGGTTGTCGGGCGGATAACCGAGACCGGCAGGTGGGGTGTGACAATGTGCATCAAGACAAATGTTGGATGCCAATTGGTTCTCAAGGAAGTGAGGTATGTGCCAAATCTTCGTTTAAATCTAATCTCTGCAGGAAAGCTAGATGAAGAAGGGTACCATAACCATTTTGGCAATGGTCAATGGAAACTAACCAAAGGATCTCTAGTGATGGCAAGAGGCTACAAATGTTGCACTTTGTACAAAACACAAGTGCAAATATGCAAAGCAGAGGTAATTGTAGTAGAGGAAGAGTCTACTGCAGAATTGTGGCATCAAAGACTTGGCCACATGAGTGAGAAAGGTATGCACTCTCATAAAAGGGAATCTCCTACCAAACATTAAAGATACGCACCTAAAACAATGTGTTCATTGTTTAAAGGGAAAACAACATCGTGTTACCTTTAATAGAACCTCTTCCCAAAGAAAAAGAAAAATTTTGGAATTAGTGCATTCGGATGTATGTGGTCCTATGAAAGTAAGAACTCTTGGGGGGAGCTTTGTATTTTGTAACTTTCATAGATGATGCATCTAGAAAAGTGTGGGCATATGCATTAAAAACTAAGGATCAAGTTTTTGATGTATTTAAAACTTTTCATGCCTCTGTTGAAAAAGAAACAGGTAAAACTCTTAAATGTGTCCGTACTGACAATGGAGGTGAGTACAGTGGAGCATTTGAAGAGTACTGTAAGGAGCATGGAATTTGCCATTAACAGACTGTTCCAAAGACCCCACAACATAATGGTGTAGTTGAAAGGATGAACCGCACCATTATTGAAAGAATAAGATGCATGCTTTCACATGCAAAGTTGGCACGGTGTTATTGGGGAGAAGCAATGCGCACCGCAGTTCATCTAATCAACTTATCTCCATCAGCCCCTCTGAATGGAGATGTTCCTCAGCGAGTCTAGAGTGGAAAGGAGGTATCCTATAACTACTTGAAGGTGTTTGGTTGCAGAGAATTCTTGCACGTCCCAAAAGATGAACACACCAAACTTGATGAGAAAGCAAAACAATGTATTTTCTTGGGTTATGCTACTGACAAGTTTGGTTTCAAGTTATGGGATCCAATTGACAGAAAGGTGATCAGAAGCAGAGATGTGGTTTTTCTAGAAGACCAAACGATCCAAGACTTTGATAAGATCGAGAAGCCTCAACCAAAAAATGACGATCTTATTGACCTTGGTCCAAACACTTCATCGTCGGTGCAAGGTGAAGGGGGAGATGTTCAAGAAGGCGATGGTCCCACAAATGGTGAACAAAGTGAGCAACCAGCTCACGAACCACCAGTTGAGCCTGAGTTAAGAAGATCCACCAGGCCATGGCATCAATCTACCAGGTATTCACCTAATCAGTTTGTTATGCTAACAAATGCAGGTGAACCAGAATGTTTTGAAGAAGCAAATGAAAGCAAACATAAAGATGAGTGGTTGAAAGCTATGCAAGAAGAGATGGATTCTCTGCATAAGAACCACACATATGACCTGGTAAAGTTACCTGAAGGTAAGAAAGCACTCAAGAACAAATGGGTGTTTAAGCTAAAAACCAAAAGCTCACAACCCAGGTACAAGGCAAGGTTGGTTGTGAAGGGATTTAGGCAAAAGAAAGGTATTGACTTCGATGAATTTTTTTCACCTGTAGTAAAAATGTCTTCTATATGGGTGGTGTTAAGTCTAGCTGCTAGTATGGATTTAGAAATCCATCAACTAGATGTAAAGACGGCCTTTCTCCATGGAGATTTGGAGGAAAAAATTAACATGGAGCAGCTAGAAGGTTTTGAAGTCAAAGGTAAGGAACACATGGTCTGCAGGTTAAGAAAGAGCTTGTATGGCTTGAAACAAGCACCAAGGCAATGGTACAAGAAGTTTGATTCATTCATGATGGATCATGGGTATAACAGAACAACATCAGACCACTGTGTATTTGTTAAGAATTTTTTTGAAGAAGATTTCATTATTCTTTTGCTCTATGTTGATGACATGTTGATTGCTGGTCAGGATGTCAATAAAATTGACAGGTTGAAGACACAATTGAGCAAGTCCTTTTCCATGAAGGATTTGGGAGCTGCACAACAAATCTTAGGTGTGAAGATTTGTCGCGACCGAGTAGCTAAAAATTTATGGCTATCACAAGAAAGATATATGTAGAAAGTACTTGAAAGATTTAATATGAGCAAAGCAAAATCTGTAAGTACCCCCCTTGGTAGTCATTTTAAGTTGAGTAGTGAACAAAGTCCCTCAATTGAAGAAGAAAGGGATGAAATGAAGCACATTCCCTACTCTTCAATAGTAGGAAGCCTGATGTATGCCATGGTCTGTACTAGACCTGATATTGCACATGCAGTAGGAGTTGTTAGTAGATTTCTATCCAATCCTAGAAAAGAACACTAGGAAGTAGTGAAGTAGATAATGAGATATCTTAAAGGTACTACTAACATTTCTCTGTGTTTTGGAGGCCAGCCACCTATGTTACAAGCATATACAGATGCTGATTTGGCTGGAAACATTGACTCCAAGAAATCCACATCAGGATACCTAGTTACCTTTGCAGGAGGAGCAGTATCATGGCAATCTAAGTTGCAAAAATGTGTGGCTCTGTCATCCACAGAAGCAGAATACATCGTTGTTGTTGAAGCATGTAAGGAGATGATGTGGATGAAGCAATTCACTCAAGAACTCGGTCTGAAACAAGAAAAGTATGTCGTTCACTGCGATAGCCAAAGTGCAATTCATATAAGTAAGAATCCAAGTTTGCATTATAAATCTAAACACATTCATGTAAGGTATCATTAGATACAAGATGTATTGGAACGGAAGCAGTTGCAGCTTGAGAAAATCCAAACTGACAAAAATAGAGCAAATATGATGACAAAGGCTTTACCAAAAGGCAAACATGACTACTGTAGAAGCATGACAGTCATGAGTTGTCCCTCCTTATGAGTCAGAGGGGGAGTTTGTTGTGGGTCCTCCTCATAAGAGGACACCACAAATTCACATGAGAGGTGTCTCCCTCGCATGTGAGGGATGGAGTTCACACATGGGAGGCATGGGAGACATGTGAAGTCCTCTCTCATTTGTCCCCCCCCCCCCTCACCCTTCTCTTGTGCTATAAATAAGTGCATCGTTGAAGTGAAGACAGGCAAGCAAGCCAAGGGCAATCCAGTGCAAGGCCAAGTGAAGGTAAGCCAAGTGAAGGCAAGCCAAGGTAACGTGAGTGTGTGTATGTGCAAGTGTAAGTGCAAATGAGTGTGAGGCAGGAGTATCTGTGTAAGCAAATGTGGGGAACACTCTTCTAGAGTTGAGAGTGTGAGTTGAGAGAGGGTGTACAGGGGTATCTGGTTTTGGATATGGGGTTGGATTTGGTTGTAGATCCGAGCACTATACAAGAGTTGTATTGCTACTTTCTCATAGTGAAAGGTCCCATTACTCCCGTGGATGTAGGCAAAGCCAAACCAGGTATATTGCTGTGTCTGTGATTCTATTTTAATTATTTCTTTCGTTATCTTTCACTTGGGCCCCACACCGGCACTATTCACGGCACTATTCATACGGTTACTATTCACCCATACATTTTTGTATCGTGTTTTTCTATCGATCTTTTACACAGGTGGGAAAAGAGCGAACCGTCTATCGGTGTGTAGTTTTTTCCTAACACCATGCATGCACATTGGGGATGTGAAGGTTTTTGGACTACATAATGCTTGTTTGTGGTTGATTTCCAGGAGCACATCCTTAGTGAGTAAACACAAGATAAAGTCATGGAATTTCAGCTCTCAACCACTTATTCTCTAACCTTGCTGGATTTGATGAAGAAGGAATAGAGGCAGAGCTGCCCATCTGGGTGTGTATCTATGGTTCGAATCTACAATTTTGGATTACAAAGGAACTTGGTAGTGTGGCCAGTTGGTCAGGAAGCCCTACGTTTGCTGATCATAGAATATTGTTCCTATGTTCACATAAAACTATTAGGGAATCTTGACTTTCAATCAAGAGACATGCAAAGTTATCAAAACTTAATAGCCAGGTTCGTGTAAGCTAGCCCGATGAAACCAGATCTAAAAAAAGGGAGAAAATTACCAACCCACTACTCCCCTTGATGAATAAAGGGAAATACCTATGATTCTAAAGTAAATAATAAAAATTTCTATAATAATAATAAATAAGTAAATAAAATAAATAAATGAAAGGATAAGAGGTAGTAACAATTAACAAACACCAAGAGTAAAAATAAAGATTTACGGTCACGCTCGGACCTACAAATATGGATTTGAGTGGAATCCGATATCGTGTTTATAATTTATAATTCTAACTAATGATTCCTGGTGTGAGCTAATTATTATGTTAAGATTTTATTTAAATCAAGAAGGGTCCAAGGATTGGAGCTCTTCTTATTAAATTAACTTTAAACGATAAATTAGTTATGAGAAAGGGTAGTCTAATCTAAGAGAAAGCAAATAGGAACAATGATTTATCACTAGTCAAAAGGCTTGGAAAGAGTCCATGTGGGGGAGGAGACATAGAAATAGAAATTAAAAATTCTCAGAACTGGTTGTCACATCAATAAAATATTAAATCAGATTAAGAATTTTTTTTTTTAATCACCGTCATCATCATCCCAGTCACAAGACCCGGGGCAATAGGGTTAGGAGGTTGGAAGGGGAGTAGTGGAGGTGTTGAGGGATAGAGGTTTGAACTTAAGACCTCTTTCGTCTTATTTCGTCTTATTTTAGATTGGAGGTTGGAAGGGGAGCGGTGGAGGTGTTGAGGGATAGAGGTTTGAACTTAAAACCTCTTTCATCTTATTTTAGATATGTAGAAAGTTACCACCATTATGCCATAAGCACATCTATAATTAGAAATAATTTCAATGAAATAGAAACAAAATTGTTTTTAAAGGGTGAGAGCAAGTAGGTCTTGTAGGGAAATAATTTGAACTTCAAAAGATTAAAAGTAAATTATAGATTGCACGTTTTAGTGAGAATTAAACTTTAGGTTGCTTGCTTTAGTGTCATAAATTACAGATTGCATACTCTTAAAATTACAAGAGTCACGCTCATCACATTCCATCCAAGATTCTGTTAAGTTAGGAGTGAAATATCCATGTTGCCCTCATTATGATATAATGACCTACTCCAATTTTAGACTCTCACACCCAGCCCTTAGGTTGAATTTCTACTTGAGTAATAAAAAGGACTCCTTGTTGTATTCCATAGATAATAGTCTGTAATCTTGTCGCTTTGTTGATAAACCCTTTGTTAAGGTACTATGTTTTTCCATCCCAAATTACCCCCACACTCCAAGCTGCTCTGTCTAAATCTGTGTTATGTACCCCTGCATTAGAATAGGTGAAAATAAAAACTCCTCCTTAATTTAGGGTCTAAAGACTGGAGTTAGAAATTTTGTGGATTTTGATCAAGACTCATTTAGAGTAGGTGAAAATAAGAAAATAATGACACTGATTGTAAATCATTCGTTTATGTAAAACTTGTCACACCCCACCCAGCCGTATCCGATCCTACCCGAATACCTGTGGGGGTGATACACCGCAAGACCTAGGTTCAGTGACAAATTCATACAACATATGCATAGTATAATTAAAAAGACAAGAATAAATAAAGTTCAAGTATTAAATTCTAAAACCTGAAATATCGGTTACAATCATCCTACAACTAAAGTTAAAGTTAACTAGAGTAATCAAATAGACATCAGAGTTGAAAAGAAAGGTAAATTGTTTACAGCGGAATATCTCTAAGAAAAACTCTAATGGAAGGCGACTCCATAAGAACAATCATGACACGAGCATGAAGCATCATGTGTGTCCACATCTTCACCGATCATGCCCTCATGGTAATCTTCCGACATTGGATCCTTCATGGTCCCATAACCTGAAGAGAAGTCTAAAGAATATACACAAATAAATGAGTGAGTTCATAGAACGTAGTGATAACATTCATGTCATGCATTCAACCATAATTTCCATATCATACCCACAAGAGCATAATAAAAGCAAATGACAAAATATAATAATGCATAGTTATGATGATGTGTGCCTAACTCTACCATGAAGTCTCTAGGGTAGACATGCATTAAGAAAATCACCAGTCTCCTTTGGGTGGTCTCAATCACTCTCCCTCAACAAGAGATGTCTATTGGGTTCTCTGCGGTTGTTGGGTAAAGTCAGACAAGCCATGGTTGGGGTTATAAGTCACCACTCTCTCACATCATTGTTTGGTATGAGACTTGGCGCGTGTCAAGGTCATACTTAGGCCCAATGCAAGGTCTTATGGTCTCATACTATATATGGTCTGAATATCTGCCTCATGCCTAGTGCCATTTCGGTTCAATACCTTCCCACCTATGAATGAAATCCTCAACGGGAGGCATCTGTTGGATCCCATTCCTTAACCCAATGGTCATCCACATATAATGGATAACATGCTCTCTATGTCCTCTCACAGGTTGGTTACCGGTCTTGAGCGCCCAAGAGCCCTTATCTATTAAATGCAATTCTCCCAATACTATGATGACAGTGAGCCTGTGTGAAATCTAGCCCTAACACTAACCCGGAAACCCATTTGTTTGTAGGTCCGAAGACCCGAAGTGAAGGAAGAAGGCAATTATGGGCCATCTCAATGGAAGACATGGCGTTTGACCCATAACCCATGGAGATTGATGATGGAGCCCCATACTTGGAAACCTTGTCAAAGTTGGAGAAGAAACTGCACCTTGAAGAAGAAGAGCTTGGTTTACTGGACTAGAGGTGTCACATCCACCTAGCCGGTACCCTACCTGGCATACCCGAGTGTGTGATCTATAGCCCCGAAGATCAAGTATCGAAAAAATAATCCTCCCACATATACAATAACATAATCATGAACAAGATATAATCAAAGTAACATTATATAAACAAAGAGATCAAGATAAGAAGAGAGAATGGCAATATAATCAGAGTGCAGTAAGAATAATACCAATATAATAATAAAAATGTAGAGTGTGCGGAAAATCACTCCACAACTACAGCGGAATAGTAGATCAAAAGTCAAAACTAAACTATTACATTTGGGAAACAAAAGCTAAAGAAAGAGGAAGATTGTTCTATCAACTAAACTAAGGTCTCTTTCGTCTTATAAAGAACGTCTTCATAAACATAAACTTTAGAAATCAAGCACGGCCGCTTCCACTCCAAGACAAGGTTAATCATAGTACGCATCATGATCACACATGGAATCTTCACCGTGATCTTCGTAACCGCTAGCACCTTGAGAGTAGTATGCATCAACGACTTCTGCTTCATAGTATTGGACGTCATAATCATCAGTACCTGCAGGATAGTCTATATTTGCACAAAAAGGAGTGAGTTCAAAAGAACTCAACTAGGCAAGTTATATCCATTACAACTTAGTAAAACATGATAACACAACATAGCATGATGCAAAAAGATATGAGACAGACAATGCATGTATAAGTCTAACTCTATGTATGCTGGTCCTTATTGGCAGACATGCTTTAAGTCATAGCACCATACTTCTTTGGGTAGGTCTCAAATCACTCTCTCTTAACCATTCCGGTACCTTTGGTTCTCTGATGGTAATTGGGTCCTCCATCCCTCGGGACATTCCTTGGCTGGGGTTTAGGTCACCTCTCTCTTACATCACCATTGATCTAAGTATTGGCGCATGTCAGGGTTAAGCCTAGCCAAATGCAAGTCATTTACTTGGTTATATCAACTTAGGGTTGGATACTTCCATTCCTCGCCCCTGGCAATTTTTTCCAGTACCTTCCCCCCCTAAAGTCATCGTATCCTATGGCTACAACCAACTCAGACTATGGACTCATCAACCCTATTGGTCATCCACAAATAATAGACAGGAAGCTCTCATGTCCCCTCACGGATATAACTCACCGGTCTTGAGTGACCATGAGCCCAAGTCTACTAATTGCGACCCTACCAATGAATGGCCCCCACAATGTGATCCATTCCTCTCACAGATATAACTCACCAGTCTTGAGAATCCACAAACCCACATTGCTACCACGGGTTACTCGGTCTCAATACCCTTCCAAATCGGGTTTGATATAACAGGGACATCCTAGCCAAACACCGCTAGACAAGCTCTAGGAATGACAACTAATAATCCAGGAAGGCATCAAAGGGCACCATCAAAAATGTCCTATACCATTCCCACTGATATTGAAGGACATAAATTGCAAAAGGACATTCCCCAATCCCAAATCATACCTAGTCAATCACATTCCCAATTCAGTCATATCATACACAACCGATATCTCATCATATAAAAGAATACATAAAGACATGATTAATTGAATAACTAACATACATGTATAAGTATTCGCATATGATCAAGTAATAAAAGAAATACATGAGTAAGGTCCTACTATACTTGCAGTAGTAACATCATAATTAAAAAATGCAACAAGAATAGAAATCCATGATTTTCCCAAATTATAAACCAAGATTCACACAATCTAAGTTAATATGGAAACAACTGTCCTTACCTTAATTAGCTTCTATGAATATATGAAGATCAAAGAGAATGGTTCCAAAGTTAGCATACAAACCTTAAGTGAACATAGATACATCATTAGGAAAAAGACCTAGAAGATTAGAAGTCAAATGGATCAAATCAGATGAAGAACAAAGCTACTGTCAGCCTTGGTTGACTGGGTGGTAGCTTGGTCCAATCGACCAAGCAATTGACCAGATGAACAGTACACAGCAGAATTTAGAATTTTGATCTGAAACTCATCTTCTGAGATTCAAAACACTCCAAAAATTGAAAGGAACATTAGGAACAATAATCTAAGACTAACTAGCATAGATTAGACACCAACAATGGTAAAAAACAATACTTACTAATTTCGAAACATGACTTTCTAATTTGGTAAAAATTATAGTTTTCAATTAAATCAAGCTATGAACTCAAGAGAGGAACTAGAGATGATAAGATCTCATTCTAGTAGAACATAAATAGTAGATCATACATGAATCTAACATGAAAACAAATCTAACATGATAGAGAAATCAAATCGAAGGAATGATCATGGCTTCATGAAGAAATCATAAGAATCAAGACTATGATCAAGTATGAAGATCATTGGAATGAATGGAGATTCATTCCCAATCTCGGATACTGTAGAAGAAGTGTTTGCAAGGATGCAATACCTTTTTCATAATCATAGTACAGAGATTAGATCATCGCAAGAGTAAATCAGTAACAAGTATGAGAGATTACTAAACTTTGATTGAAGAACAAGAGATGAAAACTTCAAAACTTTCAAGTAGATCTTCTTCAACGCCAAGAGAGGCTTTGAGAGGGGTTCTCCACATTCTCTAAGGGTTTTAGAAACAAAAGAGGCTAAGAAACACATAGTTCTAATATATAGAGCACCAAAAGACCTAAACAGAGGATCTTCAAAGATTTGGTCCCTGTTAGTCGATTGGCTGCAGTCGACCACCCAGTTGACCAAGCATGTCAGCAAGGCCTAAACAGGGATATCAAGGTCCAAACCTCTTCCAAATCCAATGGACTTCTCCCAACTCAACATATGACTTACCTAGTATAGGGGAATGCCTTTAAATCATGTCCAACTAGGCTTTAGGTCCATCAACTAATCTCATATTCATCAAGGTGTAGTTTCATTTCCAAATCTGCCAAAGCTTCCAAGTATGGAATACCATCATCAACTTCCATAGGTTCCGGGTCAAACACCATGTCTTCCTTTACTTCGAGTCTTCAGACCTACAAACAACAAGGTTTCCGGGTCAAGGTTAGGGTTGGGTTTCACAAGAGGCTTAATTGGACATGGTTTAAAGGGTCCATGAATGCTAGGTGAGTTGCTTGTTGAGTTGGGAGAAGCCCCATTTAAAAGTTGAGGTTTGGAGCTTCAATTCCCTGATATGGGCTTGCTGTCACCTTGGGTCGAATGCTTTTGTCGACTGGGCCAATCACAAGGGCCTAATTGTGAATTTCTGATTTTTAGGGTTTTGATGCTCTATCTAATGGGACTACATGGTTTTCAGCCACACTTGTTTCTAAGCCTTTGGAGAATGTGTGAAGCTGTCGTTGAAATTTAAAAGTAACCACAAGCGCACGGTATTGTGTAGCTAACGGGTCGATCTTAAGGAGATATGCCACTTATAATTCAACTTCTTAATAGTAATATGAGAGTGGAATGATTCAATTTTTGTTAACTAATTAACTAAACTAAACGATCCTCATCTACACGTCTAATGCAATCGAATTGAAATGAAAAATAAATTAAACACAATCAATGCATAAATAAAGGACAGGAAAAAAATGCGAACAATAAAAATAAAAAGGAAAAGGGAAGTGATCCGAGTGTCAGCTCTGGATCGAGGGAAGGGGAGTATAATAATAATGACTTTGACCATGGACCCTTTGCCATAGCTTACAGTCCACCGATCGGGGGAATGGATATTAAAGAAGAAAAAAAAAAGTGCAGCAAGTAAATAACAAAGCAATAAAGAAAGCAATAAAAGGAAAAGGAAGCCTTAACCAAAGAGAGGCACGACTGTAGGCATCTCTGATCAAGGATCCAGGGGAAGGGAGAACAATAAATAGTGCTGAAAGTAAATTGCAGAAATAAATAACAGAAAGTAAATAACATAAAGTAAATTGCAGAAAGTAAAATGGAAACTTTAACCAAAGAGAGGCACGACTGTAGGCATATCTGATCAAGGATCCAGGGGAAGGGTGAACAATAAATAATGCTAAAAGTAAATCCTAAATTAAGATTATGGAGGGGTAGATAGAAGCAGGAATGGAGGGAGGAGAGAAGATTAATAAAGAAGGTTACTTACTTGCGAATTGAACAAACGATTCGAATCTCAACCAACCCTAACAATCAGATCTAGATCTAGAATGATCTAAATCTACAATTGCTAGACCCAGAGAAAAACGAATCTAAAAACTTGAAACTTGAACTTGAATTGCATTACATAAAAAAAAATTAAACCTAAACATTGAATCTAGAAATTTAAATCTCACAAATGCAAGCAAAGAAAACTAAAGGAAGCCTATATAAAATGAAGAGAGAAGAAAGAATGCTTCTACTAAGCTCTAGAACATGTTCTCCTTTGATGGAGTATGCTCTCCTTTTATAGAGTTTACATGAGATATGAAGCATGGCTGAATTTGAATAAAACTCAGGGTTTCTATCTGACTCAGCCAATTAGGGTTTTGACGTACTAATCGCGCCGACTTAGGGAGATCAGATGCATAATTCCACCAATGGATTTGAGTTTTAAGTAGTCTTTAAGCTCTTCTCCAAAAATCAGCACGATCGGACATCGGATGGCCGTTCGATGAAGGGTTTGATCGAAACTGGACAGAGGCATTCAAAAACAGGATTTTTCCTCTTTTCTTTCTGAATATAATTCTTTTTCCTCTTTTTTGTTCTTTAATTAAATCCAAGATAGGAAATAAGATATTGAGGTATGCAAGGACTCTTTTCCATCTAGACTCTCTCAATAATATCTCTGTAGATTTGATTTAAAATCTCAACCGTAGATCAAATTTGCCTTCTTTATCTCTTCAATATTTCGGAGTTGGCCCATAATCACACATCTCTAGCCCATCATGCTCCAGATCGGGTCCATTTTTGCGTTTGAGAATTTGAATGGACTTCTTGACGTGTAAAATAGCATCAAAACTCCAAATATTTGCTTAAATCTTGAAAAGTCCTAAAATCTACAAAAACAACATAAAACCCAAGGTAACTCCACTCTAAGTGTTTAAAATGCATGCTTTATGCCCTAAGATTTCACACATAAATGTGCTCATCAGAAGCCTCTCTCAAGCCTGTTCTTTCGAGTTGTGGAAGATCCTTTGCGAATTCTCAAGCTTTTCGGTGATTATACTTCATTAAGGTTAGTAATCACTCCTACTATTCATTTGACCTACTCTTCTATTGATTTCTTCTCATCTCTGTGATTATGAAGATGGTTTTGTATCCTTGCAAATACCTCTTCTTCAATCTCTATAGTTGTGAGTGAATCTCCATTCACTCCAATGCTTCTATGATCTACACAAATTGATTTTTAAGAAGAGATCTTGTGAGATCTTCATGAATGTGTGATCATTCTATTGTTTTGATTTCAAAACATGTTAGATTCATTCTTATGTTAGTTTCTAAATATGATCTACTATTATTATTCTTCTAGAGTGAATTCTCATTCCCTTTAGTCTCTCCGTAGAATTCACAGACTGTTTTCTCTGAAAACCTAGTTTTTGATTAATTTAGAATTCTATCATTGTTGATGTCTAAACAATGCTAGATAGTCTTATACTACTGTTCTAGAATTTCCCTTAAAATTCTAGAGTGTTTTGAATCCCGAAAGTTGAGTTTCCGATCAAAATTCAGGTTTCTGTTCCGTACTATTCATTGGGTCAATTGCCCAAGTGACTCAGCCAACCTGCCCAAGCTGACAATAGCTGATTTGTTGGTCTCTTTCAATCCGGTTGACTTCTAATCTTTGTGAGCTTGTTCCTAATGATTGAACTATGCTTGTTTAGGGTTTATTTGCTAACCTTGGACCTATCCTCTTTATTTCTCTAGAATTCTCCAAAGTTATTTAAGGTAAGGACGGTTGATTCCCTAAGAACTTAATATGCATGTTTACTTATATTTGATTTGGATTGCATGATCATACTACTGTTGTCTTAGCTTTCTTATAATTATATTGTTGATGTTCAACTACAGTAGGAGTTATTCATGTGATTCAATTATTATTTCAATCATGTATGAATGATTATTTCCCTATGTATTGTGTTATCAGTTGTGATTGTGAATGACTAATTTGGGAATGTGATTGATTAAGTATAATTGGGGAATAGGGAATGTCCTTTTGAAATTTCTATCTTTAGACATCAGTGGATGTGGTATGGGACGCTTTCCGATGATGCCCCTTGACTCTTTCCCTAATTATTGATTGACATACCTAGGGATTGTCTAGCAGTGTCTGGCTAGGTTTACCCTGTTATATTAGACATGATTCGGAAGGGTATTGAGACTGAGTAACCCATGGCAACAATGGGGGTTTCTGGGTGTGAAATCCAGCCCTAGCCTAACCCTGACCCTGACCCTGACCCGGTATCCTATTGTTTGTAGGTCCGAAGACCCGAAGTGGGGGAAAAAGACAGTTGTGGGCCCTCTCTGTTGAAGACATGGTGTTTGATTCCGAACCCATGGATATTGATGATGGTGCCCCTTAATTGGATGCAGTGTCAGTGTTTGGTGAGAAGTTGCACCTAGAAGAGGGGGAGATTAGTTGAAGACCTAATGCACTTCCGAACTTGATTCGAAGGTAATACTCTGACCTAGACTTGTTTATTGAGTTATAGGAGAAAGCCCAAGTGAATTTGAGTTGATCTGGCCTTCCAATTCCCTGATCCAACTTGCTGTTCTTGCTTGGTCGACTGCTTGACCAGCCAGTCGACCAGCAGTTTATTAAATGCGAAAATTGCATTTTTCTTGATTATTTTATGCCTACTTAAGGGCACCTTGTAGTTAGAACCAATACTATTCATTTAGCCTCCTGAGAACGTGGAGAGAGCCTCCTAAGACCTCTCCTTAGAAGTTGTGAAGCATTCCTTCAAGAATCATTGTCTCTCTACTCAAATCTCTTCACTAAGGTATGTATTCTCTCATTCTCTCTCTATTCTACTCTCACCTCTTCTCTTTCTTACTGTTGAGACTGATGAGCACATTTATGTGTGAAATCTTAGGGCATAAAGCATGCATTTTACACACTTTGAGTGGAGCTACCTTGGGTTTTATGTTGTTTTTGCAGATTTTATGAATTTTCAGGACTTGAGCGAATATTTGGAGTTTGGGTATTAAACATGCGATTTTACACGTCAAGAAGTCCATTCAAATTCTCAAATGCAAAAATGGGCGTGATTTGGAGCATGATGGGCTAGAGATGTGTGATTATGGGCCAACTCCGAAATATTGAAGAGATAAAGAAGGCAAATTTGATCTACGGCTGAGATTATAAATTATCAATCAAATCTACAGGGATATTATTGAGAGAGTCAAAATGGAGAAAAGAGTCCTTGCATACTTAAATATCTTATTTCCTATCTGGGGTTTAATTAAAGAAAGAAATAGAGGAAAAAGAATTATATTTAGAGAAGGAAGAGGCAAAAATTCTGTTTTTGAATGTCTCTGTCTAGTTTCGATCAAACCCTTCATCGAACAGCCATCCGATGTCCGATCGTGCTGATTTTTGGAGAAGAGCTTCATGACTACTTAAACCTCAAATCCAACGGTGGAATTATGCATCTGATCTCTATAAGTTGGCGCGATTAGTACGTCAAAATCCTAATTGGCTGAGTCAGATAGAAACCCTGAGTTTTATTCAAATTTAGCTGTGCCTCATATCTCATGTAAACTCTATAAAAGGAGAGCATACTCCATCAAAGGAGAACGTGTTCTAGAGCTTAGTAGAAGCATTCTTTCTTCTCTCTTTAGTTTATTTAGGCTTTCTCTAGTTTTCTTTGCTTGCATTTGTGAGATTTAAATTTCTAGATTGAATTTTTAGGTTTAATTTTTTTATGTAATGCAATTCAAGTTCAAGTTTCAAATTTTTAGATTCGTTTTTCTCTGGGTCTAGCAATTGTAGATTTAGATCATTCTAGATCTAGATCTGGTTGTTAGGGTTGGTTGAGATTCGAATCGTTTGTTCAATTCACAAGTAACATTCTTTATTAATCTTCTCTCCTCCCTCCATTCCCGCTTCTATCTACCCCTCCATATCCTTAATTTAGGATTTACTTTCAGCATTAATTTATTGTTCTCCCTTCCCTTGGATCCTTGATCAGAGATGCCTACAGTCGTGCCTCTCTTTGGCTAAGGTTTCCATTTTACTTTCTGCAATTTGCTTTCTGTTATTTACTTTCAACATTTATTTATTGTTCTACCTTCCCCTGGATCCTTGATCAGAGATGCCTACAGTCGTGCCTCTCTTTGGTTAAGGCTTCCTTTTCCTTTTATTGCTTTGTTTATTGCTTTGTTATTTATTTTCTGCACTGTTTTTTTTTTTTTTTCCCCTTTAATATCCATTCCCCAGATTGGTGGACTGTAAGCTACAGCAAAGGGTCCACGATCAAAGTCATTATTATTATGCTCCCCCTTCCCTCGATCGAAAGTTGACACTAGGATCACTTCCCTTTTCCTTTTATTTTTATTGTTCGCATTTTTTTCCTATCTTTTATTTATGCATTGATTGTGTTTAATTTATTTTTCGTTTCAATTCGATTGCATTAGATGTATAGATTAGGATCATTTAGTTTAGTTAATTAGTTAACAAAAATTGAATCATTCCACTCTCGCATTACTATTAAGAATTTGAATTCTAAGTGGCATATCTCCTTGAGATCGACCCGTTAACTACATGATACCGTGGGCTTGCGGTTACTTTTTAATTTCACAAACAGAGACCATGAAGATGGTGCTGCAACCTTGGAACCACGTCTTCATGTGTTCCCCCTTTCCATTTGCTTAAACCCCTTTCAATCTAGCTATGCTATGCTCCCATTTTGATTCTTAACCTTGCATTTCCATGATTCTCTTAATAGCAAATTGATTTCTTATCCTAAATTGATTTGTACAGTGTGCTAAGTCTGATTTCTTATTAGTATATGATTCTAATCTATTGCTTATCATTCATTTAGCTGATCCCTAATGTTCCTTGCAATTGCAATTGATTTCATTATAGAACATGATGTTTAGCATATAGATGTTAGGGTTTAAAATTGGGGATTCTTAATTAGACCATTGATTGATGCTAATTCTTTGCTAGATAGTCTCCATTTGATGTTCCTATCATTCCTTCCAAATTTCGGAGTGATCCAAGCTCTGGAAGATAGGTTTCAAACCAAAAATCACTATTCAGCCCCGACACTATTCACTTGGTCAATTGCTTGGTCGACTAAGTCAGTCAACCAAGCCAGTCGACCAACTGAACACAAAATTGATGATTTTGCTCGATTTGATCCGTTTGACCTCCAATTTGCTTGATTCTTCTTCTGATATTGCACATATAATTGTCTAGGGTGCAAGTACTGAACTTGGGACTATTCTTATTGAACTTTGGATTATCTTCAACTCGATAGGAAAGGACGGTTATTATCATAATTACATAGATTATGTGAATCTTGCCGCTATGTTGGAAACTTGGTAGATTTACATTTTTTTTTTATAGTCTTAACATCATATGATTGTTGTATGTACTTCAAGACAGTAGTACCATGTTATATATCATTTTGGTTATCATGATTATCCATTCTTGTTAATTACATATGTGATTGACCGTGCTATATTATATCTCTTTTCATATGATGAAATATCATTTATGTATGATATGATGGAATTGATAATGTGATTGGATAAGTATGATTTGGGATTGGGGAATGTCCTTTCGACATTTCTGTCCTTGGACATCGGAGGGAATAGTATGGGATGTTTCCGATGATGCCCATTGACGCTTTCCCAGATTATTAGATGTCATATATAGGACTTGTCTAGTGGTGTTGGCTAGGATGTCCTTGTTGTATCAGACCCGAATCGGAAGGGTATTGAGACCGAACGACCCATGGTAGTAATGTGGATTTGTGGGCACTTAAGACCGGTAACCAACCCGTGAGAGGCATAGATCACATTGCGGATACTCGTTAAAGGCCATTTATTGGTAGGGTTGCAAATAGCTAGACTTGGGCTCACGGGCGCTCAAGACCGGTAACCAGCCCGTGAGAGGATGTGAGAGCTTCCCGTCTATTATTTGTGGATGACCAATAGCGTTGATGAGTCCGTAGTCAGGGACTATGTGTAACAACCCCCGTATTTCTAACCCGGATCCGTATTGCAGGTCCGAGAACCCAAAGGTCTAGTCGAGTAGATTTGTGGAGTGTTCGAATAGAAGTCCATGATCCATACCCTGAACCCATGGATCTAGATTCTCTGACTCAAGAGCTTGCCTTGCTTGGTAGTTGGACTTCTAGAAGGCAAGTGATGTTTGGAGATGTCGAGAATGAAGGTAAGATCTCCCCCATGTCTTCTTTAGGGCTAGGTTGTACTTGGACATCAACCCCCTGGCAAAAGCAACATTGTATAGAAATACATGGGGGCTGTTGCTAGTGGCGGTCGATTGAACCAAGCGACTTCTTGGAGCAACCGCTTGGTTCTGGTTGCGGGGTTTTACCCTATTTTGACCCCTGACTTCTATAAATAGTAACCCTCGCCTATTTTACGAATATTTTATTTGTGGTTACCATTTTTGGAGGTTAGACGGTTGTGGAGAAGTGTTGAAAGCAGATCTGAAGTGTTGTTAGAGTCCCAGAAGGTTCTACTGTCTTCCACAGTTGATCTAGTTGAGGTGAGTGATTCCCTGTTCACTTATGCTTCACCACTTAAGGTAGTTCAGTGTTCATCTTTGGTTGTTCTTGATCCTTCCATTGCATTGTCTATCTTTTTTTATAATCTTGGTTAGATCAGATCCGAAAACGAAACCCTGCTTTCGTGAAAAGGGCTGATCTGATCAAGGGAAGGTTTTTGGGTAATCCATTTGTGATGATTGTTAGGTTTCTTATCACCCAGTGGTTATGGGAGTAATAGATTTGAGATTCGAACTATGATCATCCAAAATTCGGATTGAAAATAGATGATCAGAAGCTTGAGTTTCGGATTGAAACTCTCTGTTTTTGGGGCGGTCACTAGTGGCGGTCGCTCAACCTAAGCAACCGGCACGAGTGACTGACTGGTTTCCAGTGACCAAATGGCTTTTGGTTTTGATCCGATTGATTCATTTGACTTATACCATATTGTAACCCTGTGTATAGGTGTCTTCTGTTTGAAGAGAAAGTTTTATAATTGTTTACGGATTTCTTTTTACGAACGAATTACTTATATGCAAGTAAGGACATACAATCCTATCTTTATAAATTGGCTTGAACATGCTAGTCCAGTGTCTTCCTTCACTGTTCTTTTGTTCTATATACTATTGTAATCATGTTTCATATGCTGATCTTGTTATATGACTACTGTTTACACTGTCTTTACTTATACTATGATGGTTATGAATGTGATATACTGATGATGGTTAGTATGTGGTTCTGATGGATGAGGTATTCCATTGGGATATCTTAGCTTGGGATATTAGAAGGCTGTGGTATGGGACACATGCCTGCTGATATCTCCAGCACTGTCATAACTACTGGATGGCATACTTA
The DNA here is from genome assembly GCF_041222555.1 of Hakea prostrata. Classification (NCBI taxonomy): domain Eukaryota; kingdom Viridiplantae; phylum Streptophyta; class Magnoliopsida; order Proteales; family Proteaceae; genus Hakea; species Hakea prostrata. Next base: position 41,264,548 of record NC_142601.1, on the reverse strand, counting down.
GGTAGAGTCTAGAGTTGCATGGCTAGGTACCCCACATGTTACTACCCTTTTGGTAGAGGAATTGAAACCGGATGACCCATGATGACAGTGATATGACGTTGGTCCCCTGTTAGTCATATAAATGGTAGGGTTGCATATGTTAGGGTTGGACTCATGGACGTCCAAGGAACGGATCGAGTGTCTTGAGGAGTCATGAGAGCATTGCACCCCAACAATATGTGGATGACCATAGGGTTATGGAATGAAGTCCAATAGCAGTAGCCAATCTATGAGGATTCTCATTCCTAGGTTGTGAAGGATACTGAACCAAGTTTTTTTTGGATGAATAGATACTGAATCAAGTTGGTTGGTGCCATAGGGGATGTATATGGACTTCATGTAGTATGTTACCTGTATGACCTTGCATTGGATTAGAAACCCCGACATGTGCCAGTACTCATTGCCAATGGTCGTGATGAGAGAGTGTTGACTTAACCCCAACCATGGTTTGAGAGCTAGGTGTGGACTTTCCATTTTACCCAGGATCCCTACAGAGGTAACCAGTCCTTGCCGGATCAAAGTGACTAGACCTACCCAGAGGAGGCTGGTGTATATCTTAAAGCATGTCTATTGTTAGAGACTTGCATAGTTAGTCTAGCAGCATCCATACTTTGCACTCATACATATCATATGTCACATCCCCCCATCCGGTACCCTATCTGGATTACCCGGGGAAGTGATCCACAACCCAAAAGATCAAGTTTAGGAACGATCATATCCATTTAGCACAATAACATAAACAAAAGCAAGAACTAATCATTGTATTCTAATAAGTTAATAATAAAATTCAAGAAAAGATCTCAAAAGGATCACTAAGAATATTAGAGTGCAGATTAACAAAATACCAAATCAAAAGACAATTGTAGTGTATAGTGGAAATATACTCCACAACATATGCGGAAGGTAGATTGAAATCTAAGTAAAGCTCTAAGCTAATACAAGTAAAGTAAAAGATACGTCCAGAAGAAATAAAAAAAAATCTAATCCACATCTTCAGCCAGCACTCTTCTTCATCTTCTTCACCTTGCGCTTCCTCATACGTACCGTCATAGTAATCAGAACCTATAGAGAAGTCTAACAAAAGATATGGTACAAAAGGAGTGAGTTTCGAAAGAAACCCAATAAGGCAGTTAATCCATAATAACATAAATAGCAGGATTTCAAAGCAAAGTAAGATGCAATATGATGAAACATATGATGCATTATGATTCTAACTCTATGTATGCTAGTCTCTATTGGCAGACATGCTTTAAATCATAGCACCGTACTTCTTTGGGTAGGTCATTCACACAACGCCTTTTGGTAGTGGGTCCAGCATCCCTCGGGACATTCCATGGCTGGGGGTATAGGTCACCGCTCTCTCACATCACCATTGGTCTAAGTACTGGTGCATGTCAAGGTCAAAGCCTAGCCAAATGCAAGTCTCCTACTTAGTTACATCAGGTAAGATCCAGATACGTCCATTTCTCGCCCCTAGCGATCCTTTCCAGTATCCTTCACACTAGAGTCCTCATAGTCCCTGACTACGGACTCATCAACCCTATTGGTTATCCACATATGGTAAACGGGAAGCTCTCATGTCCTCTCACGGGTTGGTTAGCGATCTTGAGCGCCCGTGAGCCCAAGTCTATCCATATGCAACCCTACCAATAAATGGCCCCCACAATGTGATTCCTGTCCTCTCACGGGTTGGTTACTGGTCTTGGGCGCCCATGAATCCCCATTGCTACCACGGGCCGTTCGGTCTCAATACCCCTCCGATTAGGGTCTGACATAACGAGACATCCTAGCCAAACACTACTAGACAGCCCTAGATATGTCAATCAACAGTTTAGGGAGGTGTCCAAAGGGCATCTCCGGAAACATCCCATAATATTCCCGTAGGTGTACAAGAACAGAAGTGTCAAAAGGACACCTCCCCTTTCCAAACCATACCTAATCATTCACAACCATAAACCAATCATATCACACATATAGTAACTTCTTATATGGAAAGAAATCAATAACAACATCCAATTTGTATATAATTGGTAAGTAAATCATACATGAACTAATTAGCATAAACATGTAATGCTACTGTAATCAAAGTAGTTGCATCAGTATTCAGCCAATATAAGAACCTATTTATAGAAGTAAATCAAAGAGATTCAAGTATGGAAACAAAATCATGCAATCTATGTAATTAAGGAAATAACTATCCTTACCTTATATAACTTGAAGAGAATCTCTTAGGATCAAGGAGAATCTTCCTAAACTTGGCAAGAAGGTCCTAAACAAGTATATATATCATATTAGGAAAGAAACCTAGAAGGTAAGAGATCAAATCATCCAAAACAGACCAAATATGAGGTTGCTGTCCTCATTGGTCGATTGATTGGTCTACTGACCCAGTCGACCAATAGGGTCAGTGACAGACAAAAACAGGGATTTCTGATCTGAAATCCGAATTTTATGATTCGAATCGCCACCAAACAAGAAAGGAATCATCATGATAGTATTCTAGTGCTAAGGAACAAACCTAAACTATCATTGATCAAAAATATAAAGACACAAATAAGGAAACAAAACTTACCATAAATGTATCAGTCATGGTTTTCGAAGAAAGCATGGTATGATCAAGAAGAAAGAACTAGAGATTGATAGGTTACAACTCTTATAAAGAAAACACAGCGATTGACTACTAATATGATCAATAAAATAGACCTAAGAAGATCAGAATTTGAATCAAAAGATGAACGAAGACAAGATCATGATTTAGATCATGATTCCTTCAAAAGCTTGCAATGATCATGATTAAGATCATTGCATTAGCCATTAATCCTTAGGAAATCATGAGAAATGAGTAGAGGGATGCTTGCAACAGAGAATGCAGCATCTTCTCTACTATCTCAGCCCAAAAAAGAAAGAAAATTATAGATGGAGAAGAAGAAGAGAGTGTAGACATACCTTTGATGCAAGAGGAAGAAGATTACTTGAGTTCTTGCGTGAAATCAACCAAGGATGCAAGGAAAATGATTGGAATGGAGCTCTGACTTGTTCCAGAGGCTTAGGTGGCAGAGGAGACGAAGTAATCCCGAGATTAGACTTAAATAGAGCAAGCAAGACCTAATTCAGAAAAACAAATCTCGATTGTTGGTCTACTAGCCCCAATCGAGCAATCAGTCGACCAATGGAGACAGCAAGGTACAAAAAATGCATTGTTTTGGTCATAACTTCTTCGTTTGAAGTCCGATTGATCCGAAATTCGAAAGGGAACTTCACACAAACATACTAAGACTATCTAGGAAGAATTGGACATCATCCATGGTCCGAAAATCAGTACATTATAAATTGGGAACATGAGTTTCTAAATTGGAAACAACATGGTTCACATAGCAAACTCACCATGGATTCAAGGGAAGAATTAGAGAGAACAAGGCTTCACTCTAATGGAATATCAAGAACATATCAGAGGCAAGAATAATTAAATAGAAAATCAAAAGAATACTATTCCTAGAATAAGAGGAATCAAAAATAGAAACTTACTAGAATGCTTATATCAATGGTCAACATAGAAGGCTATAATGGCTAGAAAGAAAGGGGAATTGATTCAAATAGATGAAATACATTAGATCAGCAGTAAAGGCTAAGATCAAACATGTTAAACATTAATTAGAAAAGAAGCTATAGTAGAATGGTCATGCTGTCCAAAAGTCAATCAAAATCAGTGAAGAATTGAGGAGAATGGTTTCAAGGAATGCATAGAGTGATTGGGGGTTCACTCTAAGACATAAGGAGATTAGAGAATAGGTAGTTATAGTAGTGTAACACCTTCTCCACAATCAAAACATCAAGATAGAACAATAAGAAGAAGAAAAGAGAGAAGAAGAAGATAGAACACTGAAATCAAGGTCTAACTTCAAGGTGTAACATTGAACTAACCTTTCTTTACCCAAACAGATAGGGTGTCCTAGCTAGGTTTTTGCTGGATTTCACATCATATATACATTTCTGATTTGTTGGACATATGGATGGGAATTGCTATTGTTCTTACTGAGTTCTCCAGAACTCACTCCTTTATTTGTATATGTTTTATTAGTCTGCACAGATGGAGGAAATGTGTCGGAAGATGGATTGGTTTCCTATGAAGAAACCTTCCCAAATGAAGAAGATGTGGCACCGGCAATGGGAAATGGAGATAGCCTGTGCGGGAGCTCCTGCGAGTGCTTCATGCGCTTATTGCACCCATTGATGGGCAGAGGAGACAAGTTGCTAGGCAGTTTACTCAACGAATGGAAAAGAATTGGAGGACCCCTCATCTTGATAAACTTGAGTCTAAGTTTATAGCTTTAGAGAAGGAAACTGGAAAGAAAATAATTTAACTCTTTTGAAATTGCTTCTGTTGAACTTGTATTCTTTTGATATATTATTCTTTCATTGATTATTTTATTGCAGTATTTGGACTCCTGTAATCCTTTAATTCATTAATTGAACTACTATTGCTCTTGATTGTCTTTATTTGCCTCTATTATTGTTGATAGACTAAAACCATGGATCCTGTGACGGATCACTCTCAGGTTGTCGGGCGGGTAACCAAGACTAGCGGGTGGGATGTGACACTATGTCTACTCTAGTGTGAAGGATATTGGAAAGGATCACCAGGGACGAGGAATGGAAGTATCTGGGTCTGACTTGATACGACTGAGTAGATGACTTGCATTGGGTTAGGCTTTATAATGACATGCACCAATACTTATACCAAATGGTGATGTGAGAGAGTGGTGACTTAAACCCCAGCCATCGATTATCCCGAGGGATGCAGGACCCATTGCCTACCGGAGCTGAGTGACTAGACCTACCAAAGAAAAGTATGGTGCTATGACTTAAAGTATGTCTACCATAGAGACTAGCATATATAGAGTTAGATTCATATGTGCATCATCTGTTTCATATCATCTTGCATTATGTTATGTTTTGGATCGTGTTAATTATGTATTATGAATAACTTGCCTTGTTGAGTTCTTTTGAACTCACTCCTTTTGTGCAATGTTTTGTTAGACTATCCTACAGATGTCGAAGAACTTGATGGCCCCCACTATGAGGAGACCCCTGATGAAGCATACTACCCTCCAGGTGCTGGCTACTACGAAGATTACCCTAAAGATCTCGCGGGTGATTATGCTACGTTCTAGGATTAGCTCTACCCTACAGTGGGAGTAGCCGTGTCTAGTGTCTTTTGTTTACACTTATGAGGACATTTTGTATAAAACTGAATAAACCTTAGTTTAGATGTGTAACTCTTTATTCTATCTTTTGAGATTTGGTTTGTAAACCCTTATGATTCTCGAACTACTTTCCGCTGCAATTTAGGGAGTGATTTTCGCTCACTCTCTATACTCTGATTATATTATGCATGGATACCTTTTACTTCCACACTCTGATTATATTATCTCTTTTAATCTTGTCTTGATCTCATTATTTATGTGACATTACATTGATTATATTGTTCATGATTGTGTTATCGCGTATGTAGGAGGCATGGTTCCTTGATACTTGATCTTCGGGGTTGTGGATCACATACCTGGGTATGCCAGGTAGGGTACTGGTTGAGTGGATGTGGCAGTGGGCACTCAAGACCAGTAACCAACCCGTGAAATGACATGAATCGCATTGTGGGGGCCATTCATTGGTAGGGTTGCAATAGTAGACTTGGGCTCATAGGCTCTCAAGATCAGTAACCAACCCGTGAGAGGACATGAGAGCTTCTCGTTTACTATTTGTGGATGACCAATAGGGTTGATGAGTCAGTAGTCTGAGTTGGTTGTTGTCACATCCACCCAGCCAATACCCTATCTGGCATACCCGACTGTGTGATCCACAGCCTCGAAGATCAAGTATCGAGGAAATCATTCTCCCAAATATGCAATAACATAATCATGAACAGAATATAATCAATGTATAAAGAAATAAACAAGAGATCCAAATAAGGAAAGAAACGACAATGTAATCAAAGTGCGGAAATGATACCAAATGTAGATATAATAAAAAAGGAGTAGAGTGAGGCGGAATCTCACTCCACAGTTACAACAGAATGTAGCTCATAAATCAAAAGGAAAACATAATTGTTCTCAAAGAAAAGTAAGGAAATGATAACTAAACTAACTAAATGTTTTCTACTTTGTAGAGAATGTCTTCATAAACATAGACTTCATCAACCACACACAGATGTTCCCACTCCACAGAAGAGCTAATCATGGTACGTAACATGATCACATGAAGAATCATCAATGTGATCTTCATAGTTGCCAGCACCTTGTGTATAGTACGCTTCTTCAGCTTGTGCTTCCTCATATTGCCCTTCATAGTATTCAATACTTGTAGAGTAGTCTAACAAAAGAGATTGGACAAAAAGGAGTGAGTTCAAAAGATCTTAGCAAGGCAAGTTAATCCACAACAACATAAATAACATGATTGTAGAACATAACATGATGCATGAGATATGAAACTGATACGGAGAAATTATGATCAAACCGGGTTCATACCTGGTTCGACCCTCGACCCCGGTCGAGACGGAGGGAACCGACTCGCTCCCGAGCAAACCGGATCCAGAAGATGGCTTGCTAAGGAAGAAAACTTATTCAGCTACAAGCACGCCCTAATCCTACTTATGGATTAGGGTAATTACCCTGATGATGGCAGACTCAAATTGACGGCTGTGGCTAATCATTATCGAAGGGATAATCATCACATAACCTATAGGGTTATCTCAGGAGTCCTCTACTAGTCCAAACTAGTAGAAGTCTATTGCTCAACGGATCTAACAGTTAAAGATCCAACCACTACCCGAAGAAGGCTCAAGTGCATCCAACGAAGGAGATTCAAAGGTACACTCTATATAAACCTCACTACCATATGAGGTGAGGGGATCAAAAACACACAATCTGAGACTCAGGTTCAGATACATACTGATAGACTTAAACTATTAGCGGCTTACGATCTAGATCACCTTTTCCGATTCTTTATTCCTTAGCTCTGTGCTTCTAGCAGAGCCGTTTGTGATTAAGTTCATCAACTGACTTAGCCTTCAGAGGTGGACTCCCGACCCCCGTGGTCGGGCCACATCTGACGCTTTCGTTTTGCAGGTCATCACGAGGAGATCTAAGGGATGAGAAAATTTTGGACGCATCATTTGGCGCCGTCTGTGGGAAACTACTTGAAAAGCCATGGTGACTAGATCAGCAGCCGCTGCACAAAGCAATTCTGGTGTTCAAATCCCTGGAGCGAATAATCCAGATATTCCCCAGGGAAGCCAAAATCCTATCGTGGTAGATGGTGGTTAGAGAGGACGTGATCCTCCTGATACATTCCAAGATCAATTGGATCAGGTAAAGATTCAACTTTTGGAAGTGAGCCAAGCACTTCGCCTGCTCACCAGATGAGTGGTTTTACCACAAGAACCTGATCAATGCGATTCAGGGAGACGTGCGTTACCACGTGATCAAAGATTGGCTGAAGACCGGAATATCGGTCAGAATTTTAGGGAAGGAGACCGAGGACCTAGGAGGATTGATGATCAACCTAGGCGAGACGATCGGTTCAACAGACTGCAAGAGAGTACAACTTATTCAAATACAAGGTTGGATACAGGGGTAAGAACTCACTCACCAACTGTCAGAAGAACCGTTCGCGATGATCGAGCAGTTCGCGACGAGCGGAATGTTCGGGAAGGACGGGTTGTTCATGATGATCGGATAGCATGGGATGATCATGTTAATCGAGGTCGTGATCATATTGCTGAAGATCACCCGACCCAGATTGGTCAGGAATTGGCCAACATCAATGAGAAATTAGGGCAGTTGGCTAAGGGCAGGATAGCTGAGGATATTTACTCAGTCATTTGGAAGACCCCCTTTGCCGAGCAAATTGCGGGATATCAGTTTCCCCATAACTTCCGTTTGCCTACCTTTTCTACATTCGATGGCTTCGGAGATCCAACAGCTCACATTGGCTATTACCAACAGACCATGGCAGTTTCAGGTAATTCTGATGAAATTTTATGCAGGGTTTTTGGTTCATCTCTAACTGCAGCAGCACAAAAGTGGTTTTCAAACCTCCCCTCTGGAAGGATCGTAAACTTTGATGAATTGGCGCGCAAATTCATAGGGTGATTCCAGAGTGGAATACAGGTCAATAAAACGGAAGAAACCTTGTTTACTGTCAGACAAGGAAAGAACGAATCAATCAGAGAGTTTCTGAAAAGATTCAACAAAGTAACGATGAAGATAGAAAATTTGGATGAGCAAGTAGCCAAAATTGCTCTATTCACGGGACTCACTAATCGGAAACTCCTGGAGTTATTACTATAGGATATGCCTGCGACTTATGCTGAGTTGGTACAGAGATGCCAGAAGCAGGCTGAAGTCATGGAGATTCTGGACGCGCGCCAAGGAGATAATAAAGTCTCCAATAAGGAACAAAAGACTCCTTAGTAGAAGCAGAAGCCAAAGAAAAATGTCCTTGATCGGGTTGTAAAATCTCAGGCTTGGCGCTAAAGGTCTCCCGGTAAAAGTGAGTATACTCCATTGAATGTTCCTCGGGCTGATATTTTAAATATCATCAAAAGAAAAAATATCTTGAAGTGGCCGCCTAAAATTCTTTTGAAACCCAGAGAGATGCAGGATCGAGAAAAGTATTGCCGATTCCACAAGGACTATGGTCATTATACAAATGACTGTCGTCATCTGAAAGCAGATATTGAGAGATTAATATCTCAGGGACATTTGTCCAGTTTTGTTAATAGAAGGAGGGAGGAGCCACGTGAGCCACGCGCGGCTGCTCCTAAAAGGGATCGTTCGGTTAGTTCAGAACGATCAAGGGAGGCCCCGAAGTCTAAGAAGGGCAAGGAGGTGATTGAAGCTACTCGATCACCGATCCTTATCATCTTCGGGGGACCAGAGCCCGAATCACTTCGGAGTTTGAAAACAAAATCCAAATTTGTTGGAACCGGAGAGACGCAGAAGCAAAAAAAGATGAATGGTGAAGATTCTATCACCTTTAGCGAGGAGGACGAAAGAGACGTTTGTTTACCTCATGATGATGCCATAGTCATCAAGGTAGAGATTGCACGTCGGGAAGTGCATAGAGTTTTGGTCGATACAGGGTCTACAGCTGACCTAATTTCTTATGAAGTGTATCAAAAATTGAAGGTGGATCAGGACTTGATGAAACCATCATCCACACATCTATATGGTTTTGCAGGGTCATCTGCGGTGGCGGAAGGATCCGTCCAGTTGGACTTATCTATTGGAAGTTTTCCTAAGGAAAGAACCGTCTGGATCAATTTTTTGGTGGTTCGGGAACTGCCAGCTTACAATATTATCCTCGGGTGACCATCTTTATCCAAGATAGGTGCTATTGTTTCGACAAAACACCTGAAGATAAAATTCCCGACTGATATGGGAATTGGTCAAGTCTCCTCTGACCAGAGGATCTCTCGGCAATGTTACGTTGCCTATTTAAAAGACAAGGAGGGCCCGAGGAAGGTAACTTCCCTACCTATAGAAGTTCGAGACGATCGGGAAGAAGCGGAGATGCAAAGACCCGAACCAGTGGAGAAGCTAGAACAAATCCAGCTATGTACCGAGGATGAGAAAAAGATTACTTATATCGGGTCTGAACAACTGGAGGAATTTAAAGATAAGTTGAAGTTATTTCTTCAACAGAATAAAGACATATTTGCATGGTCTGCTGAAGACATGCAAGGAATCGATCGGGCTATCGCAAAGCATAAACTCTGGATAGATCCTAAGGTGAAACCAGTGATACAGAAAAGGAGAAATTTCTCCATTGAAAAGTATGAAGCCGTTCGTAGCGAAGTTGAAAAACTCAAGAATTCTGGTTTCATAGAACCAATTGAATGCCCAACTTGGTTGGCCAACATGGTAATGGTAAAAAAGGCGAATGGGAAGTGGAGGATGTGTACAGACTAGACAGATCTTAACAAGGCTTGCCCTAAAGATTGCTATCCGTTGCCTCGGATTGACCTCTTGATAGATGCGACTGCAGGATATGAAACTTTAAGTTTCATGGATGCCTACTCAGGGTATAATCAAATCCTTATGAATAAGGAGGATGAGAAGTTTACAGCTTTCATGAATGATCGTGAAAGCTATTATTATAAGGTCATGCCTTTTGGCCTGAAGAACGCAGGAGCAACATATCAGAGGGCCGTCAACAAGATTTTCAAAGAGCTGATAGGAAAGAATGTTGAAGCTTATGTTGATGACATGCTAGTGAAAAGCTTTACAAAAGCAAATCATATTGCAGATTTTACTGAGGTATTCTCAGTACTGCGAAAGTATCAAATGAAGCTGAACCCAGAAAAGTGTGCCTTTGGAGTCTCCTCGAGCAAATTTTTGGGCTTCATGGTATCATAGAGAGGAATTGAGGCTAATCCTGCCAAAATACAAGCTCTGGTTGATATGGAGGCTCCCAAAACTATTCGTGATGTGCAGTGTTTAACAGGGAGAGTTGCTGCTTTGAATCGATTCATCTCCAAGTCTGGAGAAAAATGTTTGCCTTTCTTCAAGGCACTCAAAGACTTGAAGGGCAGCAAGGAAGCAAAATGGACCGAAGAGTGCCAGAAAGCTTTCGAGGAGTTAAAAGAAGCACTTGGACAACCACCGATCTTGTCCAGACCAGAGAAGGGGGAAATATTACAGCTATATCTAGCGATGTCCCTTTCAGCGGTCAGTGCAGTACTTGTTCGTGAAAAAGATAAAAAACAGTGGCCGATTTACTATGTAAGCCACGTGTTGCTAGATGCGGAGACAAGATATTCGCAGATTGAGAAGCAGACTCTGGCTCTCATGATGGCCGCCAGGAAGCTAAGGCCATATTTCCAGGCTCATCCAATTGAGGTATTTACAACTTTTCCTCTTAGTAAAGTTCTTAATAAACCTGATTTGTCTGGAAGGATGGTGTCCTACTCAGTTTAACTCAGCGAGTTCCAAGTGAGCTTTAAGCCCAAAACTGCAATCAAGGCTCAGGCATTAGTCGATTTTGTAGTAGAAACTACTGCACCGGTGGAATCCACCATCGAGGATCCCATTATACCAACCACTTGGGAGGTATATGTGGATGGTTCGAGTAATAAAGATGGAGCAGGAGCTGGAATTTTATTAAAAAGTCCAGCAGGATTTATTATTCGATATGCTTTGAGATTTGCATTTGAAGCAAGTAATAACGAAGCAGAATATGAAGCTCTGATAGCTGGACTTCGGTTGTCAAAAGCATTGTCTATTGCAAATGTTACTATTTATAGTGACTCTCAACTTATGGTCAACCAAGTCTAGGGGGAGTATGGTATTAAAGAACCACGCTTGCAGAAATATCGAGAGATAGTGCAGGCATTTCAAAACCAATTTCGGAATTTGAAGATATCTCAGATTTCGAGGAATGAAAATTCAGTGGTAGATGAGGTATCCCGACTAGCCAATGCCAAAAAAAAGAATCTAGACCCTTCGGTCTATATTGAAGAGATAACTTTCCCAAGTTATCATGAGAAAGAAATTTCTTATATTGAAGCAGAGCGTTGCTAGATGGATCCGATAATCGAGTATCTGAGAGATGACAAATTACCTGAGGATCCAAAAGAGGCAAAGTTGATCAAGATACGATCAGCTAGATTTGTCATTCAGAATGGGAGACTATACAAAAGATCTTATTCTGGACCCCTTATGAGATGTATAGGCCCCGAAGGAGCAAAATCAGCTATGGCTGAGGTTCATGAAGGAATTTGTGAAGCTCACATGGGTGGACGAGCCCTGGCTCACAAAATTCTAAGACTTGGGTTATGTTGGCCTAAGGTCCAAGAGGCTGCTATGGAATATGTTCGTCGGTGTGGTAACTGTCAAATTCATGCTACAGTATCAAAGCGCCCGGCTGAAACCATGACTTCAATTCTAGATCCCATTCCCTTTGCGCTGTGGGGAATTGATATCATGGGCAAATTCACCAAGGCGTCAGGCGGACGGGAATATCTGATAGTAGCAATTGATTACTTCACGAAATGGGTTGAAGCCGATTAACGGCAGCAATTGCTTGAGAAAAAGTGGAGAAATTCGTGCTTGAGTTAATCATATATCGCTTTGGGATTCCAAAGATTATCGTCACTGACCATGGTACTCAGTTCGACTGTCTGCAATTTGAGCAATTTTGCGGAACATATATGATCGAGCATCGTATGTCCTCAGTGGCATACCCCCAGAGCAATGGACAGGTAGAGGTTACTAACCGAACGCTACTGGAAGGAATAAAGAGAAGACTCGAAGCTGACAAAGCTTCTTGGGTCGAAGAACTTCATAATGTACTATGGGCCTATAGAACTACGGTTCGAACACCCATAGGAGAAACTCCATTCAGGTTGGCATATGGATCCGAAGCATTGGCACCAGTGGAGATAATGGCGGGGACATTACGGGATCGTGAGTTCGAGGAAAAAGCAAATGAACAAGGACTGCTTGATAGTCTTGATTTGTTGGACGAAGTTCGGGCAAAGGCAATAGCACGAACTCAACATTATCAAAGAAGGATAGCGTCTCATTATAATACTCGAGTGAAGAATCGTCGGTACTTAGCCGGAGATTTGGTGTTGAGAAACACCTTAGCTTCCGACCCTCGTCACCAAAGAAAACTGGACCCTTCCTGGGAAGGACCTTATATGGTTATAAAACCAGTTGGTTCAGGAGCTTACAGGCTGAAGAACATCAACACCATGAAAGAGTTGGATCGGTCGTGGAATGCCAGGCATCTCAAAAAGTTTTATCCTTGATGATGATTTCAATTTTGTTCGCGATGTAGACATTTTCAACTCAATCAATGCAATTTTTGGCTTTCAACAAATTATCTTTTGATTGGGGGGCATCATACACCACATTCAAGAACAAGATCCAACTATAAGGCATCGGATGGAAATTCGTGTGGGTCCTTCAACACTTATGGAATTTTTTCGGATCTACTTAAGTCAAGGCATCGGATGAAAATGCGAGTGAGTTCCTTTGCAAGGCATCGGTTTGAAACCCAAGTAAGTTCCTTCAAGACTTATTGAATTTTCGAATAATCATTAAGTAAAGGCATCGGTTTAAAACCCGAGTGAGTTCCTTCTCAGACTTATTGTATTTCTCCGGAAATCTTTAAGTAAAGGCATCGGTTTAAAACCTGAGTGAGTTCCTTCTCAGACTTATTGTATTTCTCCGGAAATCTTTAAGTAAAGGCATCGGTTTAAAACTCGAGTGAGTTCCTTCTCAGACTTATTGTATTTCTCCGGAAATCTTTAAGTAAAGGCATTGTTTCAAACAACTAAGACCTAATTCAACAGCGATTCAAGGAGCTAGCAAAGTTCACGACGAAGTTAATTTCTTATTTCTTCAAAAGATCATAAGAGGCCAGTATCAAAACAATTACAAGAGCTGGATACAATCTTCGGTCAAAAAAGAAAGTCGTCATCGGTGATTGTTAAAAAGTTATACAAGATCGACACAACTTTGCTAGAACAAACATATGAGTCAACCATTGGTGTGGATTCAAGGAAAAGAAGAGGAGAAATGAGGATTACAAAAAATGTTTCGGTATGCATAAGATCCTCCGCAATTTCATACTCTTTGTCCAGCTTGTCCAGGAGAAGCATGGTCCTCGACCAAACTTGCATTCAAGACGAGCTCGTCATAATTGACTTCTTCCAGGGGAGAATAAACAGGAGAATCTTCCAGATAATGCATAATATCTAGATCAGAAGGTGGAGGATCAATCTTATCTTTGGTCCAGTCAAGAGGAGGAATACCCAGGTCGGTAAATACTTCAGGATGGCAAAAAGCACTTTAGGGAGTCGTATCAAAATGAGGATCCTTCCTTAATATTGATTCCCATACTTCGTTCTCACCATCCCGGTACGCCTGCAAGTTATAAGCATTCAGCATATCAACAAAGGGCTTACTGTGTAAATACTTAAAAACGCAGGCTCTGCGAACATCAGTTGGAAGGGATTCGGGCAAAGGAATGACAGCTTGCCTTTGGGGTAACGTTTCAGATCCTTTGGCTCCTGACTTTCCAACTGCTCGCTCCAGTTGCCGGATCTTCTCCCTGGCATCATCCAAGTTCGACTGAAGACGACCGATCATCGAATTCTTTTCTCCTACAACCTCCCAAGCTAGTTTTCGAAGGCGAGCAATCTCAGCATCTTTAGCTTCAAAGATTTCCCGAAGCCTGGAAACTTCATTGCTCAACCTATTGAACCTAGAGGCTACTTCCACTTGGTTGTGGAAGTTACCAGTAAGACTCCTGAAAATAACTTTCGAGTTAAAAAGGAGCAGAAGAGTAATTTTTCAAAATCAAAAGATAATGAAGAAAGACTTACATCACCAGTGACTTCATAAAGACTTCATCTATGAGTTTGGAAAGCACTGCGCTCTCAGAAGTCATTCGAGCAGCAGTGCACCATTCCAACGCTTTGTTAAACTCGTTTGACACTAATTCGGGCGAAGGATGAGAAGGATGAGCTACATCAAGAGAAGGATGAGCTGCATCATCTGTCACCCGACGGCGCTTCCTAGTGGCAAAATCCTCCAACTCCAAAGGAGAGGAGGAGGATGCCAAACAAGCACTGGAATTGGAAATAGGAGCAGCACCTGCTGGGACCACACCTTCATCAGACGCCAACATAGTTGCCTCAAATGCCCGAAGAGTCACCTTCGGGGGTGCACCAACGGTCTCTGCAGCAGGGGCGTCAGGGGCGTCAGCAGCGCCATCAACAACGGAGTGATCAAGATCTTCCTGGGAAAGACGAGCGATCACTTCGGGCAAAAGAGGCGTATGGGCGGCATCAATAGAAACTGTGGGAATCTGACTTTAAGATTCACCAACAGCAGTCGCCTTACGCTTGGAGGATTCACTAGCTGAAACCACCTCACTGGCCCCAACCACCGCCGACGGAACGATTTTCTTGTTAGACTTCGCTCTGATAAAGTTTGGATTGATCTTGGGAGCCACTATGCCGTATTAGTACAGATATCCAACGACAACAAAAACAAAAAAAAGGGGAAAACCCTAGTTCTCTATCACTTCTGAAAAACCCGATTAACTAAACCCCAAGTACTACTATTGTGCAGTTTACTCAGGGGGGAAGTGGGGAAAGAGATGAGTAATCAAAAAAAAAAAAACTCACTTGTTCAGAAATTGATAGAGTTATTGTTGGAGTACGAGGAATACGGGAGCAGGCAGAAGGACGGAATGTCGCTTTAGCACTTTAGGAAATCTAATTTGCAGATAGCAGGATAGATGGAGAGTACCCACAAAGCCTCAGGTATTAAGACGACGATTGAAAGCTAAGGACAACCAATGGTCCAGGTATAAATGACTCTTCGAAATCCGCAGAAAGCAAGATCAATGGCTGGAGGGATGCCACATAGAAACATGTGGAGGCGAGCACCCGATGCAGAGATACCTCCAATCGTTGCACCGCCATTATAATAATGGGTGTATTTCCGATTCATTGGAAACAGTGAATGGTATACCAAAGCAAGAAAACGTTTGGACTTCGCAGAAGGGAAACGTGTGGACTTTGCAATAAATAAAGTAGTGGGGAAGATTAATGCATCTTTCCAAAACGCATCTTCGCAACATTTCTACAAGATTATTATTCGTCGAGGAATGTAAAGTTAAGTGATAAGTTTTATCATTTATACTTTGAATTCAACACAGGAGTTCAGCAGGAGACAGGGAAATGGAAGGGCCAAACATGAAAAATAAGATAACTCCCTAAGCCTCTTCTTCATTGTTGCCCGAGGGACCCTGGTCGGGAGGACTTTTCTCAGGATCTTGAGAAGAGCCTTCCTCAAGAATGACATTGACTGAGTCCTCTATAGCAGCAGCCTGAGACTCGGCTTGTGATTTCTCCTCTGGAAGCGCCGGCTCGTCAGCCAGGTATGCCTCATATTGAGGGTTAGCTGGAAAATGATCATTTTCTTCCCGAGCCCAGTCTGGGAGATCCATGCCAACTTTCTCGAAGACCTCTTTATGGCACACCTCACTGAAGGGAGCAGTATCGAAGTTAGGGATTGATGCGAGAATTCGCTCCCAAACGTCGTTCTGCCCCAAGCAATAAGCTTGAATGTTGTAGGCACTTAGTAGCTCGGAGAAAGGTACACTGTTCAGGTATTTCCGAACACACTCCTTCCGAAGCTCTGGCTTAATATGCTCGGGCTTGCTAGGGACCGCCCACTTTAGATATTCTTCGTTCTTCCTACATTGAAATTCAAGCCTGTCACCGAACAACGTGGCAGCTTCCTTTTTGCTTCCTGGCCTCGCGCTCGGCAGGAGCAGCCCGAGCCTTCGAAGCATCAAGGGCCTCCTTGAGGGAGATCACTTCTTCCTCATGTTTTCCCTGCAGCTCCTCAGCAGCTGCAGTCAACCGATCTATCTCAGAATTGGCCTTGGCCAAATTCTTTTCACAGGTTTGCAGCAAAGAGCAGTTGCGGCCAACCCGGCTCAATGCTTCCATGTGTTGATAGAAGCTCAACACGGCATTCCTGGGAAGGCGGAAGATATCAGAAGAAGTTATAAGAAATTATGAAAAATTAAGTAAGCAAGAAGACCGGTACCTTGTGGATTGACTAACAAGGGCAACGTCATCCAGGTTTTCAAATTCCTGGCGATCAGAAGCAATAAGACTGAGGGAGCTCCACTCAGCAGCTTTCTCAGGGTCCCGAGTCACCCTGTCGGTCAACTTCAGGGTCCACTCGGGGGTGAAGACCTCCTCACAATCCGTTGAAGCTTTGGATTTTTTATGGGAGGAAGCATCAATTGTATCATGCCTCCTTTTGGTTCTGGCGGAGGAGGAAACATTGGACCTCTCCACCATTGGCTTCTTCCCTTTACCCGAAGCATCAGCCATGGGCCTGATATTCCTGATACCCTTATAAAAGGGGTCGGGAGAGGGAACAGAAGCCTCTTGATCTACGGTCAAGGCTCTAGGTGATCGTTGCTCGGCTGTCGCAACGGCCTTAGCGACCATCACTCGCAGGTTCTCGGGGTTCATTCTTGGAGGCACTGCAAAGAAGAACAAGGGTTAGAATTAAAGACATATCACTTCAGTAAAATTAAAGGATGATGGTTAGAAGCTCACAATGAGCCAAGCCTCAGTACTGAAGAATGGAGTTATACTCCACCTCAAGTCCATGTATCTCTTGATACCATGGAATGGATTTGATCTTCCTGACGGCTTCCTCGTCTTCTTTGGATAAGGGGAGGCCTCGGTTATTCTCGGAAGAAGAAGTACACCGCCTCCAGGCGGTTGGGAAGTTAAGATCCGATGGAGGCGCTCGACAAAAAAAGTATCGTTTGCGCCATCTTTTGTGGTTAGAAGGGCAAGTTCCTTTGGCAAGGATGCTGCCCCTCCATTCAAGTTCAGCCTTATTGCGTTTGGACAGAAAAACCCATTCGGAAGGATGGGAGATAGAAAGAACATGAAAATGTACAAAGAGAGAAAGAGATGGCGTAATGCCAAGTTCAAAACACAAACCCAAGAAGCCGACGATGAAACGCCAGCTATTGGGAAGGAGCATTCCGGGACAAATGTCCCAATGATTCAGAACTGCGGAAAACAAAGGATTAAAAAAGGGAAAGCGAACCCCGCTTTCCAGTGCATCTATGTACAGAGAAAATTCACCCGAAAGGGTTGAATCAACCCTCTCATCAGAAAGGGGAGCCCTAACCTGATAAGAGGAAGGAAAATCAAAATCTTGGATGGCTGAAAGAAGGGTTTCCTCATTATAAATGGAGGGAACAGAGCTAGGTCCACCATCAGACCTGGAAGTTTGAGGCTGCCTAGAAGACTCGACAATCTTGGAAGATCCAGACTCGAGGAAGGCAGGAGGAGTTTCGGTTTTTCTCTCTAAACCTTTTTGAGAAACTTCAGCAAACTCGCGCCAGAGGACAGTTAGGGTTTTGTTATCACTATCCGATTGTTCAGAAGGAGGAGAAGCGAAAGCTTCACTACTATTACCAACACTGAGTACCAAAGAAGCCCTATTATCCGCCATTACTTGTTTCAGTAAACTACAAAAAGAAAAAGACCAGTAAACTTACTGATTCAGTGAGGCAAAAGCTTGAGAGCAAAAAGGCGCGAAGCAGACAACAAAAGTTCAAATTCCGGACAGGAAGAATGAAACCTACGAAGACAACGAACCGCTTTTAAAACACCCGAACGAGTGTTCGGGAATCTGAATGATCGAGATTGATTCAAAATCAACGATCGAGATTGAAAGACGTTTTGAGAGTTTGAACTCACGAATCCGAAACAGGCGTTCGGAAACCGTCGCTTGGATTACGTGAGCCACGATAGATCGACTGCAAGGAGACACGTGGCCTTACCCTCACAACGCTCGAGGAAAAGTGACCACCACATTAAATGTGATATGACATTTAATGGAGCATGCAGAGACTATCGCCTGACAAAGAACCCAGTTAAAAACCAAGCCCTCGGGATCGACCGAACGGTTGGTTTGGGGGGCTCGTGATACGAAGAAATTATGATCAAACTGGGTTCATACCTGGTTTGACCCTCGACCCCGGTCGAAACGGAGGGAACCGACTTGCTCCCGAGCGAACCGGATCCAGAAGATGGCTTGCTGAGGAAGAAAACTTATTCAGCTACAAGCACGCCCTAATCCTACTTATGGATTAGGGTAATTACCCTAATGATGGAGACTCAAATTGACGGCTGCGGCTAATCATTATCGAAGGGATAATCATCACATAACCTACAGGGTTATCTCAGGATTCCTCTACTAGTCCAAACTAGTAGAAGTCTATTGCTCAACGGATCTAACTGTTAAAGATCCAACGACTACCCGAAGAAGGCTTAAGTGCATCCAACGAAGGAGATTCGAAGGTACACCTATATAAACCTCACTACCATACGAGGTGAGGGGATTGAAAACTCACAATCTGAGACTCAGGTTTAGATACATACTGATAGACTTAAACTATTAGCGGCTTACGATCAAGATCACCTTTTCCAGTTCTTTATTCCTTAGCTCTGTGCTTCTAGCAGAGCCGTTTGTGATTAAGTTCATCAACTGACTTAGCCTTCGGAGGTGGACTCCCGACCCCCGCGGTCGGGCCACATCTGACGCTTTCGTTTTGTAGGTCATCACGAGGAGATCTAAGGGTTGAGCAGATTTTGGACGCATTAGAAACAAACAATGAATGTATGAACCTAACTCTAGATATGCTGGTCTCTATAGGCAGACATGCTTTAAGTCATAGCACCATACTTCTTTAGGAAGGTCTCATCACACAACGCCATTTGGTAGTGGGTCCGGCATCCCTCGGGACAATCCATGGCTGGGCTATAAGTCACCGCTCTCTCACATCACCATTGGTCTAAGTACTAGTGCATGTCAAAGTAAAACCTAGCCTAATGCAAGTAATTTACTTAGTCATATCAACTCAAATCCAGATACGTCCATTCCTCGCCCCTGGCGATCCTTTATGGTATTCTTCACACTAGAGTCAACATAGTCCTTGACTACGAACGCATCAACCCTATTGGTCATCCACAAATACCAGATGGGAAGCTCTCATGTCCCCTCACGGATTGGTTACCGGTCTTGAGCGCCCATGAGCCCAAGTCTACTCTTTGCAATCCTACCAATAAATGGCCTCTCACGAGTAACTTCAATGTGATTCATGTCCTCTCATGAATTGGTTACCAGTCTTGAGTGCCCATGAATCCCCATTGCTACCATGGGTCGTTCGGTCTCAATACTCTTCCGAATCGGGTCTGATATAATGGGGGTATTCCTAGCCAAACACTGCTAGACCAATCCTAGGTATGAAAATCAATAATTTGGGAAAGTGTCAAAGGGCACCATTTGAAACATCCCATACTATTTTCACTGACGTCCAAGGACAAAAATGTTGAAAGGACACATCCCAATCCCAAATCATACCTATTCAATCACATTCTCAATTCAGTTACAACATACATAACCAATATTTCATCATATAGAGAGATTCACATAAACATGATCAATCACATATATAACTGATAAGAATAAGTATTCATAATCAAAAGAATACATGGACATGATGCTACTATAGTTCAAGTACTTGCATCAGTAATAGAATAATAAGAAAATACATTTAGGGTAATGAATCCAAGAGAATCCAAAAATAGAAACTAAGATTCACGTAATCTATGTAATTATGGAAATAACTATCCTTACCTTAAATGAGCTTTGATGAATATCCAAAGATCAAAGAGAGAGGTTCCAAACTTAGCAAATAAACCCTAAACAATCATAGATACAACATTAGGAAAGAGGCCTAAAAATTGGAGATCAAACGAATCAAATCGAGCGAAAAATAGAGCTACTGACTTGCTTGGTCGATTGGTTGGTAGCTTGGTCCAGTTGACCAAGCAATCGACCAACCGAAACAGTACGAAGCAAAAATGTGAAATTTGATCCGAAACTCAATCTAAAAGACCCAAAACACTACGAAACTTGGAGGAAACCTCTAAAACAGTATTCTAACACTAAAGTAGTATAGATTAGCCACTACAATGATAAAAAAACACTACTTACTAATTTGAAATCATGACTCTCTAATTTAGTAACATTCATAGTTTTTTATGAAAACATGCTATGAATCCAAAGGAAAGACTAGACATGATCAGATCTCATTCTAGTAGAAGATAATCAGAAGTCATACACAAGTCCATCATGAAAAATAGATCTAATCATGCTAAGAAATCGAATCTAGAGAGTGATCATAGTTTCATATAGGTTTTACAAGGATCATGCCGAAGATCAATGTAAATGTCATAAAACCTTGAAAATGGAAGGAGATCAATGAAGTGATGGTTGCTAACAGAGAATGCAGCATCATCTTCATAGTCTCATCATAAAGATTAAGACGTAGTAAGAACAAATCACAACACAGAAAAGATCACTAACCTTTGATTGAAGAATCGTAGATGAGAGGCTTGAGATCTTGCAAAAGTTCTGCGAATTCACCAAGGAAAGCTTTGAGAGAGTTTTCCCACTTTCTCTGAGAGTTTTGGAGGCAGAGAACACTAAGAAATACGAAGTTCACTTAAATAGAGAGTTAAAAACCCTAAACAAAAGATTTTCTCGAATTTCTGACTCTGTTGGTCGATTGGTTGATCAATTGGGTAATCGACTACCCAATGGACCAAGCTAGTCAGCAAGGCAAAACACAGGGAATTGTAGGCCCAACTCAAGTCCAAACCTAATGAGCTTCTCCCAGCACAACATATGGCTTACCTAGTATAGAGAAATGCCTTCGAATCATGTCCAACTATACTTCAATCCATCAACTTGACTCATCTTCAATAAGGTGCAGTTTCCTTTCTAGTTCTGAACAAGCTTGAAAATATGGAACACCATCATCAACTTCCATGGGTTCTGAGTCAAACACCATGCCTTCCACTGAGATGGCCCATAGTTGGCTTCTTCCTTACTCCGGGTCTTCGGACCTACAAACAACAAGGTTTTCGGATCAAGGTTAGGGTCAGGATAGGGCTGGATTTCACATTCTCCCCCCCTTAAAAGAAATTTTGTCCTCGAAATTTAAAGCGTACCTGTACTTCCAAAAAGACGAGGAAACTTTTCCTTCATGTCTTCGTCCTTCTCTCAAGAAGCTTCTTCAGGGGTATGGATCTTCCACCGAATCTTCACCATAGGGATGGTGCGATTCCGCAATTGTTTGTCCTTCTTATCTAGGATTTTGGCTGGCTCTTCATCATAGGTAAGATCAGCACTAAGTCCTTCGGGTGCTTGCTGTAGTATGTTCCAAATTCTCTATGTACTTTCGAAGCATCGAAACATGTAACACATTATGAACTCCAGCAAGAGATGGAGGCAAGGCCAAATGATATATGACAGGTCCAACCTTTTCAAGAATCTCGAAAGGTTCGATGAAACAAGGGCTAAGCTTTCCTTCAACATTGAATCTCATCACACCTTTCATAGGTGAAACCTTTAAGAAAACTTTCTCCCCAACTTGAAATTCCAAATCGGTTCTTCTCTTATTAGCATAGGATTTCTGTCTTGACTGAGCAGACTTAATCCTTTTTCTAATTATATCAACCATCGTGCTTGTAGCTTCAATCATTTCCGGACCTAAGACTTTTCTTTCACCGGTCTCAATCCAATACAAGGGTGTTCTACAAGTATTACCATACAAAGCCTTGAATGGAGCAATGCCTATTGTTGCTTGATAACTGTTGTTATAGGCAAACTCAACCAAAGCTAAGCGTTCATCCCAATTGCCACCCATATCCAAAACACAAGATCTAAGCATATCTTCCAAGATTTGAATTGTTCTCTCAGATTGTTCATCAGCTTGTGGGTGATGAGCACTACTCAAATTCAATTGGGTTCCCAAGGCCTTTTGCAAACTATTCCAAAATCTTGAGGTGAACCTAGGATCATGATCAGAAACAATACTCACTGGCACTCCATGCAGACGAACTACATTATCCACATAAAGCCTAGCTAGCTTATCCAAAGTATGAGTGATCTTCATCGGATTGAAATGGGCTAATTTGGTCAACCTATCAACAATTACCCATACAATGTCATTACCTTTACTTGTCCAAGGCAAGCTAGTCACGAAGTCCATAGAGATATCTTCCCACTTCCAACCAGGAATAGGAAGGGGTTGAAGTAATCTAGATGGGGGTTGACGAATGGCTTTCACACTCTGGCAAGTCTCACACTGGCCACAAAATCTTCTACATCAACCTTCAAGCCAATCCACCAAAAATGTTCTCTTAAGTCTTTGTACATCTTGATGCTTCAAGGGTGTACTGTGAAAATAGATTGGTGTGCTTCCTTCAAAATCTCCTTCTTGATTTCAGCATCCGAAGGCACACAAAGTCTTCCTTTAAACAGTAAGGCACCATCCATAGATATACTAAAGTCAGGATCCGAATCAGGATTCGATGAAATCATCTCAATCTTCTCTTTCAATTCCTGATCGAAGCCTTGCAGAGCAACAATTCTATCTCTAAGGGTGGATCTTGCCGACATAGCAGAAAGAACAAAATCCGAACTTCTAGAGACAATTTCCAAGCCAAGATTCGAAATCGAAAACAAAAATGGTTGACTCAAAGCATTTAAATCAAATTATTTTCTTTTACTTTTCCTGCTAAGAGCATCAGCAACCACATTTGCCTTACCAGGGTGATAGGGAATGTCACAGTCATAATCAGAGACCAATTTCAACCATCTTCTTTGTCTCATATTTATCTCCTTTTGGGTAAAGAAGTACTTCAAACTTTTATGATCCGTGAAAATAGCAATTTTCTCACCATATAGGTAATGTCTCCAAATCTTCAATGCGAAGACAACCGCGGCAAGCTCTAAATCATGAGTGGGATAATTCCGCTCATAATCTATCAATTTCCGAGAAGCATAGGCTATGACTTTACCATGTTGCATCAACACACAACCCAAACCAATCTTTGACGCATCGGTATAGACTGTCAAACCGCCGGAGTCATCAGGTATAGTTAAAACCGGGGCACTTGTCAATCTATCTTTCAACTCTTGAAAATTCTTCTCACAAGCGTCAGACCAAACAAACTTCTCTTCCTTTCTAGTTAGCTTAGTCATAGGTGCAGCCAACCTAGAAAATTTCTCAATAAACCTTCTGTAGTATCCCGCCAATCCAAGAAAACTTCTTATTTCTGTAACAGTCTTCGGTCTTTCCCAATCAGCAATTGCTTGAACCTTTTCGGGATCAACACGAATACCTTCAGCTGAAACCACATGGCCGAGAAACACTACCCTCTTGAGCCAAAAATCACACTTGCTAAACTTAGCATAATGCTTCTTTTCTTGCAGTCTTTGCAAAGTGAAATTTAGATGCTTTACATGCTCTTCTTCATTCTTCGAATAAATCAAGATGTCGTCGATGAAGACTATCACAAACTTATCAAGCACATCATGAAATACTCAGTTCATGAGGTCCATGAACACAGAAAGAGCATTAGTTAAACCGAAAGGCATGACTCTAAACTCATAATGTCCATACCTTGTTTTAAAAGTTGTCTTGAAAATCTCACTTGACTTCACTTTCAACTGGTGATATCCAGATCTCAAGTCAATCTTTGAGAACACTGCTTCACCTTTCAACTGATCAAAGAGGTCATCAATCCTGGGCAGCGGATATATTTATTGATGGTCAACTTGTTCAACTCACGGAAATCAATGCATAGACGCATACTACCATCCTTCTTCTTAACAAACAAAACCGGAGCTCCCCAAGGTGATACACTAGGCTGTATAAAACCTCTATCTAAGAGCTCATTCAGCTAGTTTTGTAGTTCTTTCAGTTCGGTAGGAGCCATTCTATACAGAGCCTTAGATATCGGAGCAGCTCCAGGGATTAGATCAATAGAAAATTCAACATCCCTATCAGGGGGCAGCCCTGATAGATCATTAGGAAAGACATCATCGAAGTCACAGACAACCTTGACTTATTCTATCTTCTTCACTTCCTTAACCTTGCTTTCAGATGAAGCATCTTCCACTAATGCACAGACTTGCATCAATGCGATCAAGGTCTTCTTACCAATTCTTCATCTTTAACCTTGAAATTCAAAAACTGAACTTCCACAAATCTGAAACTGAATTCTCTTTGAAGAACAAACAATTAAAGCTTTATGGGCTGTCAACCAATCCATTCCCAAAATGATATCAAAACCTTTCATATCGAGAAGTATTAAATTGGCTTCCAAGTTCTTCTCACCAACCAAAACAGGACATTTAACTAACACTTTATCTGTTTCACAACAGATCCAGTAGGAGCACTAATCAATAAACAACTAGATAGATTCTCAGATGTCAGGTCAGTCTTCTTAATGAATGCAAATGATATGAATGAATGTGATGCACCCATATCAAATAAAACAAATGCAGGTATAGAAGTGACTAACAATGTACCTGTCACCACATCATGACTTGCTTCTTGTTCAGTACCGGAAATACTAAACACTCTACCGGAGGGAGGGGCAGGAGCACTCTTCGCTACAGGATCAAACTGTTGTACTGGCCTCTTCGGGCAAGCATGAGCGAAATGGCTGGTCTGCTTACAGAAAAAAACAAACAGAGTCCTTAGGTCCAACAGGGATAGCAGCAACAGGGGGCTTCTGAACCAAAGGTCTAGAATTTGCATTCACAGGCCTAGCATTAGGAATATTCACAGCTTGTCTATTCCCACCATATTGGCTATGCTGGCCGGCTTGCTGAAATCCAGGACTCTGACCTACACTCCTAGGCTAGAAATCAGGAGTAGGGTATGGTGTAGGTCTAACAAAGCGCCGCTCCGTACGGTTAACTAAACCAGGATTCCTTGACTGCCAAGGTCTTTGCACACGAGCGTTCTTCTTTTCAGTCTCTTCCAACTTTTTCGAATTTTGAACAACTTGGGAATAACTCTCAATAGGCTGAACTGTGAGATACGCCCTAATTGCAGGTCGTAATCCTATAAAGAATTTCTTTGCCTTTTCACGATCAGGGTTCAAAGAGTCAGGAGCAAAGAAGAAGAGCTTTATGAACTTCTGTTGGTATTCCAACACAGACAGGGATCCTTGCATCAAAGCCATAAACTCAGCTTCCTTAGCATCATCCTTCACGGCTTCAGGGAAATAATTCTTGCAGAAAGCCTCTTTGAAAACTTCCCAAGACACAACACCTGCATGCAACTCTTCTAAAATAGGCCGAGTGGAGGTCCACCAAGCGTCAGCTTCATGCTGAAGCTTCTGTTCAAGCAAACAAAATATTCGAGCTTTAGAACACTACAGATGACGGAAGGCCTTTTCTAGCTCTCGCAGCCATTTGTTTGGAAACAAGGCATCTTTAGACACTCCGGTGAAGGTGGGCACTTGCAACTTCAAGAAACTCTCCATCAGACGAGTATGAGGAGTTCCAGCCAACCTTTCCGAATTCAGGACTGCGGCATTAGGGTTCCCGTTAGCACCAGCACGAGTCTCATTGTGCAGAGTCATGAAACTCGTTAGCATCTGATTGAACCGGTTTGCTTGCTGCTGCATCATATTGCCCATAAGGTTGGCAATATCACGGAAACTTTTGATGTTCGGGGCACCGGGTATGTCATGAGTACCTTGATCACCAGTGTGGGTCTACTGATCAGAACCACCAAGAGGTATCTCAAAACCACCCAGAGGTATCTCACCATTCCCGTGGCTACTGGATCCACCATGACCACTTCTCAACAGAACCATTTTGCAAAACCAAAATCATAAAAAACACCAAAATTCGAAGATTCAACATAATCCACAAGTCCAAATGATTGGAAATCTTAAATCATACTCATATACATCCATTTAGGCATCAAATAAACAATCATAGGACAAAAATCACATTTTTCCAAAATTCATCAGAAATTGGAGCTACTCTGACTGTTGGTTGACTGCTTGGTCGTGGCCCAGTCGACCAACCAATCAACCAAGGCTCACAGCATGCGAAAAATCAGGTTTTAAGTGCCAAAACCTCATTTCAAACTCACTTATAACCTTACAAACTTGAGAAGGAGCTCTGGAGAAGAGGTGCTAAGGTCTTCCTAAGTGTTTTCCAAGTAGTTTGGTGCTTCAACAACAACACTACATCTCACTTAGATCATCACACAAGGTAAACACTCATTCTCATTCTCAAATTCATCTTCTCATGCTAGCATTTCGTCAAAATCATGTTTTACTTATGTTTATTGCTAGAAATTATGTCTAGGAGCACTTAGAAACATGTTCCATGAGTTTTTAACACAATGCCATGCTTAGACAACAAGTTCTAACACAATCTTGCACTTTTTCATCACTTTCGCAACCCAAATCGCCAAACTTTAGAAAAACTTCGATTTCTCACAAACCGCTTGGAGTTTTCGCACGAAATCAAATGCTACATGCTTGAAATGATATTTTGGACTTGTACATGTAATTTGATTCAACCAATTTCAGAAATTTCAAAAATCCAATTTTTACCTAATTTGCAAAAATCCCCAATTTTCATTCTTGCTGAATTTTTTACTTTAGACCAAGATTTCGACGGATATTCTTCAAATAAAACATCTTAATATGTTATTCCAAGTATTATGCACATGCTAGTAAGTTCAATTTGGATTTTTCCTAAATTTGAAATTTTCCAAAAAATTACGAAAATGCCCTTCTTGCTGAATTTTTGAAACAACACTGACAAGCAATGTCTTTTGTCTTTTCCACAGACATTATCACCATGCAAAGAGGAGCACGAGGTCTCCTAGTGGGTGTTCGGAGAGGTAGAGGTCGAGTTCCATCTCAGCCGAGAGAGGTGGTTCTACGGCTTGACCGGTTCGATACGCCGCAAACAGAGTTCCTGTATGAGGCGTTCTTCGAGTACTGTCGCATCGAGTTTGGGCGACTACTACACTTACGACAGCTGAGGGTGTTCAGGATCCGACAGAGGTTCGACACTTTGAGTGGATCCATCTTTTCACGGCGGACTTGCCCATCTACCCAGAGCTGGTGAGGTTGTTCTTCAGTAACCTCACATCCATTGAGGAGGCCAGAGGTCAGGGCCGTCCTTTCCGACTGATCATTGAGAGCAGGGTTATGGAGACACAGATTCGGTTCTCCACGAGGACACTGGCACAGATTCTCCAGGTGCCTCATTATCCACGACAGTCTATATGGATACCCTCAGGAGTTGAGGTGGACAGCTACATGTTGCCCTATGAGCTTCACGAAATATGTTCCACTCTTTGGAATGACCGAGGGTGTTACGCTCCATGTAACAGCGGACATATGAAAGATTTGGCTCGGATTATCGGTCACATTGTGGGCTAAAACATCATACCGAAGGCCGGATATCATCATCATCTGGTCTTGAGCGCCCATGAATCCCCATTGCTACCATGGGTCGTTCGGTCTCAATACCCTTCCAAATCGGGTCTGATATAACAGGGGTATTCCTAGCCAAACATTGCTAGCCTAATCCTAGGTATGAAAATCAATAATTCGGGAAAGTGTCAAAGGGCACCATTTGAAACATCCCATACTATTCCCATTGATGTCCAAGGACAGAAATGTCGAAAGGACACTTCCCAATCCCAAATCATACCTATTCAATCACATTCTCAATTCAGTCACAACATATATAACCAATATTTCATCATAGAGAGAGATTCACATAAACATGATCAATCACATATATAACTGATAAGAATAAGTATTCATAATCAAAAGAATACATGGACATGATGCTACTGTAGTTCAAGTACTTGCATCAGTAATAGAATAATAAGAAAATACATTTAGGGTAATGAATCCAAGAGAATCCAAAAATAGAAACTAAGATTCACGCAATCTATGTAATTATGGAAATAACTATCCTTACCTTAAATAGCTTTGATGAATATCCAAAGATCAAAGAGAGAGGTTCCAAACTTAGCAAATAAACCCTAAACAATCATAGATACAACATTAGGAAAGAGGCCTAAAAATTGGAGATCAAACGAATCAAATCGAGCGAAAAATAGAGCTACTGACTTGCTTGGTCGATTGGTTGGTAGCTTGGTCCAGTCGACCAAGCAATCGACCAACCGAAACAGTACGAAGCAAAAATGTGAAATTTGATCCGAAACTCAATCTACAAGACCTGAAACACTACGAAACTTTGAGGAAACCTCTAAAACAGTATTCTAACACTAAAGTAGTATAGATTAGCCACTACAATGATAAAAAACACTACTTACTAATTTGAAATCATGACTCTCTAATTTAGTAACATTCATAGTTATCGATGAAAACATGTATGAATCCAAAGGAAAGACTAGAGATGATCATATCTCATTCTTGTAGAAGATAATCAGAAGTCATACACAAGTCCATCATGAAAAACAGATCTAATCATGTTAAGAAATTGAATCGAGAGAGTGATCATAGTTTCATGAGGGTTTTACAAGGATCAGGGTGAAGATCAATGTAAATGTCATAAAACCTTGAGAATGGAAGGAGATCAATGAAGTGATGGTTACTAAGAAAGAATGCAGCATCATCTTCGTAGTCTCATCACAGAGATTTAGACGTAGTAAGAACAAATTACAACACAGAAGAGATTACTAACCTTTGATTGAAGAATCGGAGATGAGAGACTTGAGATCTTGCAAAAGTTCTTCGAATTCACCAACGAAAGCTTTGAGAGAGTTTTCCCACGTTCTCTGAGAGTTTTGGAGGCAGAGGTCACTAAGAAATATGAAGTTCACTTAAATAGAGAATTAAAAACCCTAAACAGAAGATTTTCTTGGATTTTTGACTATGTTGGTCGATTGGTTGGTCGATTGGCCCAATCGACAACCCAGTCGACCAAGCAAGTCAGCAAGGCCAAACACAGGGTATTGTAGGCCCAACTCAAGTCCAAACCTAATGAGCTTCTCCCAACACAACATATGGCTTACCTAGTATAGAGAAATGCCTTCGAACCATGTCCAACTATACTTCAAGTCCATCAACTTGACTCATCTTCAACAAGTTGCAGTTTCCTTTCTAGTTTTGAAAAAGCTTCCAAATATGGAACACCATCAGCAACTTCCATGGGTTATGGGTCAAACACCATGCCTTCCACTGAGATGGCCCATAGTTGGCTTCTTCCTTTACTCCGGGTCTTCGGACCTACAAACTACAGGGTTTCTGGGTCAAGGTTAGGGTCAGGATAGGGCTGGATTTCATAGTTGTAGCCATAGGATATGCTGACTCTAGTGAGAAGGATACCGGAAAGGATCACGAGAGGTGAGGAATGGAAGTATCTAACTCTGACTTGACATAACTATGTAGAAGACTTGCATTGGGCTATGTTTAATCTTGACATGCGCCAATACTCAAACCAATGGTGATGTGAAAGAGTGGTGACCTAAACCCCAGCCATGGAATGTCCGAGAGGGATGCAGGACCCAATTACCACCCGAGAACCGAGATGGTTGAGGGAGAGTGACTTGAGACCTACCTAGAGGAGTATGGTGCTATGACTTAAAGCATGTCTACCAATAGAGATCAGCATACATAGAGTTAGAATCATACATGCATTTCTGTTTCATATCATGTTGCATTCTTTATGTTTTGTTGTTTTGCTTTATTGTGTTATTATATAATGAACTGCCTTGCTGAGTCCTTTGAACTCACTCCTTTTTGCAACATCTTTGTTAGATTTATCCGCAAGTACAGATGACTATGAGGGCCAATACTATGAAGCCCAAGTGGATGACTCATACGGTACCCATGGTATTGGCTACGGTTACTACGACGGTGAAGGCTACCAGTACGAAGCTGGAGCTTATTAGGATTAGTCCGACCTTAGTACTTCTGTGTCAGCGATGGGACATCATCTCTTTTTCTTATAGACATACTGTTTATAGATTTGAGGAAACATTTGTTTAGAATAATTTACTTCTTTCTTTCCATTTTGGGAATCTATTGTAATCTTTCTTTTTACTTTCGATCTACTTTTCCATTGTTACTGTACAGTGATTTTCCGCTACACTTTACATTTGATTATTCTATTGGTATCATTTTTCCACACACTGATTATATTGTATATTCTCTTGAATCTTACCTTGATCTTTCACTTAATGTACTTAAACATTGATTATAGTCTTGGTCTTGATTATATTATTGTAAATGTGGGAGGTTGATTTCCTCAATACTGATCTTTGGGGCTGGGGATCACACACTCGGGTATGCCAAATAGGGTACCAGCTAGGTGGATGTGATAGCTTGCTTGACACACAGAACCCAGTCGCTAACATCACGGGTTAACCGACTTCAATACCCCTACCGGAAGGGTAGTTGTACTCATAAGGATTCCTAGCCCAACACTTCTAGACACCAATAATTCATGTAGTTGGTCTAGATGCAATCACATAAGGTCACTAGGGTAATGGGCGAACCCACAACCCTAGTTAGTAAAATAGGACAAGAAAAGTAATCTCATTGAACATCATTCATCTCATACATTCTCATATCGATTTCATATCAATAATATAAGATTCAAACTAAATAGTGATATCCAACATCAAACCTTACCTTCCGTTCGCACAAAGTCACACACAAGCATATCATGATAATCATCAATTTAAAGCAATTTGTATCACCAATCGAATAAAAATAACAACATTTAATAATACAAACATGGTTAGTCATTCCTCACCTTCCAACTTGATTTTTGTTCTTCAAAGTCACAAATTCACTCACAAGTTTCGATGAATAAACTCACAAAGTTCCTAATCATACGAGAAGGTTAATAGACATAAATTAGAATTCAATTGGGTTTCAAATGGGTTCCCAAAATCACCCAACAAAACCCCAATCTGACAGCTAGGTTCAAACCCGCCGTTCTTAACCTAGTTTTGGCGAAATTCAATATTTCGCCACCAATTTGAAGTCGAATCGAAACATTACTTTGGGAATGTCTAATTGACAGCAATAGGGTCCTAAGAATACCTTTGATTTGATCCAATTCGTTCTATTTCCAAAAACCCCAAATTTGGCTCTCTAAATCGCTTGCGGACGTCTTAAAGAGTCAAAACGCGAAATCTTTCGCAACGATTCTCACAAACCACTTTTAAACTATAAAAAAGCATAAATATAACTAAATACAGGAATTCATTATATCTAACATGCATCAACTACCAAAATCTAACATTTTTGTGAAGAAAACCTCACAAAACGATACTTAAAGAAGAGGGTTTAATGATTCTCACATTTTCTAATGATTTCACTATGATTTTGGTGTCGGCACGCTTCGAAGGGTTAGAATCCACTCCTCCCCTTGGTTTCTCCTCCTCCTTTAGCCTCAACCTCGCACTAGCATTATAAAATGCTAGTATGAGAGAATAGGAACATAAATAGGGTTTTAAATAGTAAAAACTCGATTTTGCCTCGAACTGGGAAGGGGGCGATTGACCGGCTGTTCAACCTGCCTGATTGACCGGCCCTTGGTTGAGGGGCCAACCAAGGTCCGATTCCAATGATTTTTTGTTTGATAGAAAGGTCTTTCAATGATCTCCGCTTGAGTGAAATTACCTTGTCATTTGGATTCTCCATCATCGTTTTCCAAACGTGCCAATATCTCCTTTTTACACCAACGTGATTAACATTCTCTCTCCTCTTAAATTTTAGGAGAGGTGTCAAATGATCACTAGGGTCATCCACTTGCATTGGATCCAGTTCCAAATTTTCAGGCTCGACTTGAATGGCCCACAGTTGTTGTTGACTCGAGCCCCGGGTTCGGGGTCCTGAAATAATGGGTTAACGGGTTAGAAATCCGAGAGATTTCACAAAACTCGACATTAGTTCATTCATACAATCTGAGTTTGGTATAATACTAAACATGTATTTCAAAACAATTAGAGACGGCTGGTGTGGAATGATAATTTTCAATGTCTCAACTCGTGTCTCTTATTGATTGGTGAGCTCTTTTTATTTTATTTTTATTTTTTGGGGGGGTAACACATTGCGTGGTGAGTTCAGTGAGGATAGAATAGGAGGGGTTGGAAGAAAATACCCAAAGGTAGGATGGTTTGGAAATTTGGTTCGGCCCCACGACAGGAACTGCTTGGGTGGAAAACTTTTACAAGGAAGACTGTCGTTTGATTGTTGGTAATACTCCATGTAATTTTCAATTCCATAATTGATGGGGAAAGATCCTTACCGGATTCGCTTTCCTTTCAATAAAGTATTCGCAGCAAAAGTAAATCTGGATCCACGTTCTCGTTCCACCACCAAAGCTCTACCGGGGTGATTCCACAATCACTAGGAAAGGGAATAATTTCCACAACCCAAATGCCGTGTGGAAAAAAATGATGGATGAGTGATCTAAAGCAAAGGAAGGAAACCTCCAATGAGTTTCTCCTTCCTGGGTTTCTTGGAGAAAGGGAGAGAGAGATGGAGCCGCCTCTTTTCTGGAAAAACACTCGTACGAATGAACCACACACTTAATTATGCGGTGGTTACCAAAATATATAACCCAATTTTGTAACCGCCCTAATAGTGAGTTTCCAGATTTGCCCTTGGGCATTTAATTTATTAATTATATTAATAAATTCCAACAGCTCCCACTTGCACAAGGGCAAGTGTTAATCTCTCAATGTGTCCCAGACACACATGTATATCCCAAATATACACATTCAATCTCTCTGCTATGTATCCCAGATACATAGACCTCTTGTGTCCCAGACACACATGTATATCCCAGATATACATATATATTGATCTTTTCGCTATGTATCCCAGATACATAGACCACCTGTGTCCCAAACACTAACATCCACAAGTCATACTGGCAAAATGGGTTGTGCGACTGGTGATATACCTGCACGTGTGAGCCCCAAACTAGAGACCTTCCCAGAAGGCCAGAATGGCACATCACTCAAAAAAAAACATATCAAATAAGCATTAGGTATAACACAATGTCCTAGGTTTATTCAAACTCACCAGACTAAAGGTATCTCGATCCTTCTGAGAGATCACCTTCTTGTCCTTAAAATGTTCACTACTGTAACACATACAGTTGGTGCCAACAAACACTTTTAGGGTGCAGTTGAATCAAACATTTCCTTTCACCCCAGACCATCACTACACTTAGGATTAACTCCTTTCTTGGTAGTGCCCCTTTAGGTCGAACCTATCATGACCATAGGTAACACCCCAAAGTAGCCACAGCAACCCTTTGTTTCATGATGTCGTCGAAAGTCACTAAGAACACTAATGGACCATAAGGTCCAGGACTCACACAATGAGAAGAGCATGGATCCATCCTCTCATTTCCAATGATCGGTAAGCACACATAGTATGATATACGTGCTATGGTGGAGCATTCTATATACAATAGAATGTATGTCCATCTCAACACCATACAGGTCTTAGTCTAGTCGCAACCTCTTGCGCCTAACCCAAGTTTCTTTATTGTCGCCACCCTAGCGGCACATAAAGTACTCGCACCTGGCTCTATAGGCAACATGAATAGTGGGAACATTCATGTCGATTCTCTTCACAATAGAAAAACTCATCTTGATTCCAAATCAAGGCGACATCATGATTATGAACTGACCTACACAAAGTCATTCACAATCCGTCTCATCTCTGCTCGCCTCCAAGGCGCCAGAGGCGAATGCTCGTGTGAGTGAGCCATTCTCTTGCCTATTGACATATCTTGTTTTATGCTAGAAGTAACACAATCACACAGAAAGTGAATAAAATAAATGCTGGAATGAACTCATATTACTCAATAATAAGAAAGTCTCAGTACAAAAGTAAGTCACAATCTACGCAAGCCCAAGGATTTTACATGGGAAATAAAAACATCATTGGCTATAGGTTTGGTAAGAGGATCAACTACCATCTAACTAGTAGATATGTGCTTAAGTACAACTTTCTTCCTTGATATAATGTCTCTAACAAAGTGATATCTCAATATCCTCTTGATTGCTTTCCAGTGCTCTATGCCTGGGTTTGATTGGTACCGACTAACCAAACCCACCGCATAACAAATATCCGGCCTAGTACACATCATAGCGTACATAAGGCTACCCACTGCACTGGAATATGGAACTTTTTCCATCTTGGTTTTCTCCTTTGGAGTCTTAGGATCCATATCAAGGCTCAAATGTAAACCCTTCTCCACTAGAGTATCAATTGGTTTGCAGTTGTGCATCTGGTATCTCTTCAAGACATTGTCAATATAGGTCTCCTGAGATAAACCAAGTAATCTCTTTTGCCTATTTCTGACAATCTTGACACCAAGCACATAGCTTGCTTCACCCATGTCCTTCATATCAAATACGGAGGACAACCATTTCTTAATGGTTTCCAATGGCTCCTTGTTATTGCTAGCCATAAGTATGTCATCTATGTATAGTGTCAGAATGACATAATTACCATCAGATCTCTTAGTGTAAACACAGTGGTCTTCCTCAAGCATGGAAAAACCATTTTCCATCATAACTTGGTGGAAGCGCACATTCCACTGTCTAGAAGCTTGCTTTAAGCCATATATGGACTTCTTAAGCTTGCACACTTTGCGCTCAAGTCCATTAGCTTCAAAGCCTTGAGGTTGATCCATATAGATCTCTTCCTCAAGTTCTATATTGAGAAAAGTAGTTGTAACATCCATCTGATAAAGCTCCAAGTCTATCTAAGCAACAATGGCTAGTATGAGGCGAATTGAGGCAAACATAACCACAGGGGAAAAAGTTTCCTCATAATCAACGCCCTCTCGTTGGGTGTAGCCCTTAGCCACTAAACGAGCCTTGAATCTCTCAATAGATCCATCTGCCTTTCTTTTGATCTTGAGAACCCACTTGTTCCCAATTGCCTTTCGGCCCAGCGGCAAGTCAACCAAGTCCCAGACATGGTTAACTTTCATCGACCCCAACTCTTCCTCTATTGCTTTCAACCATTCCTTTGAGCTTGACCCCGCAAGAGCTTCCTGTACGCTCTTTGGTTCATGCTCATCTACTAAAGTCATCTCACAATCGATCTCTTCAAGAGTTACCATGTAGGCTTCATCCTCTATGTTGAAACGTCGACGAGGAACTAGCCCGTGCCCACTACGGCACAAGTGCATGTCAGATTGCTCACCCTCTAAGGTAGCTATCACATCTACACTCCCACTCCCACTAGAATCTTTTGGATGAACCCCAGGTTCATTATTCAGAATCTGAATCCCTGGAGTGACAAGACCACTATCTTGTATCTCAAA